>NC_073694.1:45935932-46236132 GCF_029784165.1 Wyeomyia smithii
AAATGGTATTTTGAAGTATAGAAATAAATACTAGTAGTTAGTGATCAACACGGATTTGCCCGGTACTTTTGCCGCTGCAAAAGGTCACCCCGTACACACTTATCTTTGCCCGGCGAAACCCTTACAGGGCGGCCAGATACCACTAACGGACTTTCGGATCTTCACTAGAACTCAAGAAAAAAGAAAACAAACAAAATAAACACTTATCCCGATTTATTCCGGATTTTCCTCTACGCTGTTGTGGTGGCAGCACTTCCCAAAAGCGGTTGATGTGCAAGCTGCTCCGGTAGATCACGGCAGCGGCAGTATCCGAACCCTTCTGCTGCTTCGGTCCTCAGCGGGGCGGTGTCTGCTCTCCTTGGCACTTAGCCGGGGGTAGCAAATCGTGTAGCTTACCCACTCCGGCGAGCAAACACAAAACACAGCATTCAATTCACGGGCCAACGGAACAACCTTCGTTGGTCTTAAAAAAGCGGAGCAACCTTCGCTCCCACGGGACACAAACTGTAAAAATAAAACAGTTAAAAACGCGCACTTTTCGAACATAAACTAACGACGCGTGTCACTCGTACCGTGATCGAGGCTAAACTAAACTCTTCCCGCGATGGATGCTTCTGTTGCCGACCACAACAAACCCGCCGTGACGTCGAAGTCAGCACTCAGCACACCACTTTTCCACAGCTAGAGGGAAATTCCGGCCTATATAACCCTAACAATTATTTCACAAACATGACAAAAAAATTATCGAACCTAACTAACGCGACAATATCGTTCACAAACTAAAAAAAAACGAACATAGGCCAAGCATTCCGAACAATTATTTTTGATCTGGCTGATACTTTACACAGATGTTTCAATGGGCTAAAATTGTCGTTTTGTGCTAACGTATGCGTTAAAAAATGGACTTTTTTCGGATGGTGGTAAAAAAATAACTAAGACAGATATTTGAATTTCATAAATTTCCTATGGAATGTAATTATGTTAGCTTACTTGCAAATAAAAATCTGCGATCTTGCGTGCGGCCTTCCGGCAGTTAACTGGAACATTCGCCATGGCGGACGAAAACATGCGAGTAGGCATGTTTTTTAATTCTTTTTTCGTTTTATTCATCAATTCCTCCTAAAATTTCGCGACAAACATGTTAAGGAAGATCTTACGCTTCAGGCTTGCCAGAAATCCTCGATGAGACGCATCTTGTGAACGTTGGGCGGGTTCGCCAACTTGGGTACCACATCGACATTTAGCCGTTCCATCTCCTCAAACGATCGCCTCGAATAGTGAGCCGACTACAGATCCGGCCAAAACACCGTGTCTTCGGCCTTTTTTGGTATTTTTTGGTGAAAGACGCAACCTCCGGCAGGCATTTTGTACTATAAATTCCCCCGTTCACGGCCAGTCCGGAGTGAAAGAAGAGCAGCTTTGACCTTCCCTTCTCGCTGATTGTCAGCCACAGCTGACAGGTGTTCAACAATGCCATGATGTTGTAGATGCCGGAACGGGCGTATCCGGTGTCCACGAACTGCCGCACGATGTCCGTTTTCGACGCGGCGGAGTACCGTTATTTAAACGCGCAAATCAAATTTTTTCTGATGACTCATGGGGTAATATGATTGTTGCTGCAGGCGTAGTCAGTGCGTGTAAAAGAAAACTTATAAAAATTTGGCATTTTTTGTCTATTTTTTCAGCGCAAACGTTATTAGAGGTATTGAAAACAAAATTTTGCACAAATTTCAACAATTAGGGGGAGGGGGAGCAACGGCTCCCCCCTGCCCCCCTCTGGCTACCCCTATGTGTTAAGGGTTAAGGGAATGGACACATCTATTTTCGTTCTGAAACACTTGAAAACTTAACGAACATTCGAGAGTAAGTCGCGTAATACTATATTAGCTTGAACAGAGGGTATCGCACCGGTTGCCTTCTCTATTGTATGAAAAATAACAGGAGGGTTGTGTGCAAAGCCACGACCGCAAGGTTGAAGTAGAATACTTTTACAAGAAAGATAACCTTGCGTGTCAGTCATCAGATCAATCAAATTTTGCGCTTCAACAAGAATTGACAATTTTCAATAGTATAGTAAGTTGCTTGTCGTGGTTGGGGCTTGACAATTTTTAAGTTTTGCGATGAAATTTTTTCGGCTGTCGTGCTCATGACTGAAGAAAAAGATTATTCAGTACGTTCTGAGACACGGAAATAAAGTAAAATTTATAACTTTTACAAATTTAAAAATGTAAATTAACTCATTATAAAATATTAGCTCCTCAATCAAGTTTTTTTTTCATCCTGAAAAGGACAATTTGTTGTTCAATTTAGTATCGGATAAGATGCCGATTACATCTTTGCGTTATCACTGATAGTGCGAACAAAGCATTCGTTGTGATAAAGTAAACAGTGAAATGCTGATATAACACTCAAAACTAGACGGATCACGTGTTGTCAAAATGAGTCAACTTTTCATTGAATGCATTTACTAGTGCCCACTATCGCACAGAGACTGCATTTTACTAAAGTGCCCCACTGCATCACCCGCTATCGATGCTGAGATCCGCTGCAACTAGTTCGCTATCCATATCCATGCCACAGTTGTGGCCGCTATTCGCTGCCATTTGGTATCCGCTGTCCATGCATGAGCTGGCCCAGCTGCTATCGTTGCTGGGATCCGCTGAAAATAGTGCGCTATCCATTCCTACGGCACAGCTGTGGCCGCTATCCGCTATCGCTGGTGCTGCTGCTAAGGGAGGACGACTGCTGTTGTCGCTGTCTAGAACTATTATGAGCGGCTTCGATTGATTGATTGATTTCTTTTCAAGGGACTTCAACTCCAAACGGTCATTCGTCCCTAATATGAGCGGCTTCGACTGAAACAGGCTCTTATATAGAGATGAAAAGCTTATCGATAGTTACCGATAGGAGAAAGAAATCATCGATAACTATCGATAGCCGCATCAGTCGATATTTCCCATCGTTACTCTTATACTGACAAAGAGCACATTTCAAATTCCAAAGTCTATGTTTTTGTCGACTGTGCTAGGGAAGCAATCATGTAAACGACTAATCAATCAATCGAATTTTGCGCTTAAACAAGGATTGACCATTTTCAATAATATAGTAAGTTGCTTGTCATTATTGGGGCTTGTTTTTCAATTTTGATTATGCGAAGAATTGATTTTTATGCAGATAGTAAAAGTTTCGGCTGTCGTGTTCATGACTGAACGAAAAGATAATTCAGTACGGTCTGACACACGGAGATAAAGTAAAATTTATAACTTTTACAAATTTGAAAATCCGAACTAACTCATTAGAAAATATTAACTCTTCAATCATGTTTTTATCTCATCCTGAAAAGGACAGTTTGTCGTTCATTTTAGTATCGGATGAGATACCGATCATATCTTTGCGTTATCATTGACAGTGCGAATGAAGTGTTCCTTGTGATAAAACAAACAGTGAAAAGCTGATTTAACACTCAAAACTAGACGGCTCACGTGTTGTCAAAATGAGTCAACTTTTCATTGAATGCATTTACTAGTGCCCACTATCGCTCAGAGACTGCATTTCACTAAAGTGCCTCACTGCATCAGCCGCTATCATTGCTGGAATCTGCTGCAACTAGTGCGCTATCCACTGCTACGCCCAGACTTCCCGTGCACGTGCTTTTTTTTTCAAGCGACGAGAGAAATCTTTCTCTCGCTCGTAGAATTTCCATGTATGTGCGAGGAGACGAGACACGTCACATGCAATTTGCAGGTTGCTCTTTCGCTTCTCTTTCGCACTACGAACTGAGCGAGACGCCCGTACTGTACATACTTGATACAGCTTGTGCGCTACAGCTCGTGACTCACTGAGTCGTGAGACTTTCTCGTGTACACAGACTTCCTGTACACGCGCTTTTTACTCAAGCGACGAGAGTTTTCTTTTCTTTTTTTTCGGTAAGAGACTGCGGCGCACCAGACGATGTCTCATAGCTTTACGAACTGAGCGAGACGCCCGTACTGTACCTTAGTGAACTTGTATATTAGAGAAATGACAAAGAATTCACCGTTAAGGAAACTGTCAACATCAAAACGGGGGAGCTGTATAATTTTGCATTGCCGTTATCCGTTTTGATGTTGACAGTTGCCTTAACAGAGAGTGTCTCTGCGTCTCTCTGGTGTATAGGCTGCCTAACGTACCTACATACGATATATGCCGTCAGACCCTTCTGTAGGTGTATTAATCGGAAGAATTCACAAAACTATATAACTACGATCAGATTATTACGAACCTTCAGAACCTGATTTGCAATATCTATACACTAAGGTCACTTTTTACGCGGCTTTTTTACGCGGACTCTGGAATTTATTCGGTGTTTTTTACGCGGATTCCGGAATTTAAGCGGTATTTTTTGTGTGCGGATTTCGGTTCCTCTTCACTCGGATTGCAGAATTTACGCGGTTTTTTTTACGCGGATTCCGGAATTTACGCGGCATGTATTTCCCGCATAAAAAGCGACTTTAGTGTACTCAATTCGAAAATTATATCCAACATCAACATGCACTAGAAAATATAAACAATAATGGTTTAACTATTTCTAACTCCGGAAAACTTATGTTGTAATTTCAAACCACATTTTTATTCTTAGAACTACAAAACAGAGTTCTATCATAAGATAGTCAATGACATCTAAACCGACGAAAGAAACACTTCTGTTAACCAACGTAACACACTCTGCATCCGGTGAAAAGAAAAATATTACTCATTTTCGTACCGTTAGCATAATAAGTATAGTAACAAAACGTTCTTAATTCATGTTAACAAAAGTCGAATGAATTAATCATAGAATTTTGAATTGATAAATAAATGAACTAGTTTATATCATTGATAGTTCTAACAGTGTTTTGATGCATGCTGCTATAACACCGTAAATAAAAAAACATAAAAACCCCTGCCTGTATCCTTCTGCGCAAAATTAATTTCCTTCTCGCACCATTTGCGCGAAGCAACATGCGAGGCAAGCTCGCGAGACGAGCTCACGAGATTTTGCACGCAAGCTGTCGCCCATGCACCGCACTCGTTAAGTTGAGAGACGAGGTATCTTCGTGTACGTCGCAAAAAATTCCCAAGTTTTCTCGCTCGCACGCTGCACACAGCACGTAGCGACTGAATGAGAAACGAGACTTGTAGCGCAAAGCACACTGTCTCTTCTCTGTTCGAGCGAGATTAAGGAAGTCTGGCTACGCCACAGCTGTGTCCGCTTTCCGCCATCGCTGATATCCACTGCACTGCTACTGCTGCTGCTAAGGAATGACTGCTGTTGTCGCTGTCTAGAACTATTATGAGCGGCTTCGACTGAAACAGGCTCTTTTATAGGCCAAATAGCATGTTTAAAATTGCAAACTATATGATTCTGTCGACCGTGCTTGGGAAGCAATCATATAACGACCAATCAGAGGTCGAATTTTTTGTTTTGACAAGGCTTGACTATTTTCAATAGTACAATAGTGTGAATAATAAAATTACAATTATCTTCTTTTGGGAAGAATCTTAAAAGATTTTCCAATCTATTGCTGCAAGAACGAAGGAAATCCATCGAATACTAACCGATTTATTAGCATTTGAAATTGGACATATTTTTCACTTTTTTCGGTTTTAGATTTTCATTTCACATCCCTATGTAGCCGAACTTCCTGAGAGAAGTATTCTACTTAAAAAAAAATCTAGTTTCAACCGCTCTTCAAAGAGAAACAATTATTTCCAATCCATTCAATTGTTTCAATCAACCGAAGTGGTAACCTGTTAACCCTCCCAAACTAGACACGAGCAGCTTGCCACCGATTAAAACGCGTTGTTTTTTTCTTTTCAAATGTTTTTTTTTGTTGGACAATTCAACTTGACGCCATCATCCTGTTAGCAGCAGTCGTCAGCATTTTTTTTGTTTTTCTCTGCATTAGGCCGAAACAATCAACTTCATTCAATTCGAAACCAGGAGAGCCCGTTGAAGTTACGGCTATCGAGGAAAGCATCTTTTGTTGACTGCATCGCCGACTGCACTTCACACCTATCGGTATACCGTCAAATGGGGTGTCTCTGGAGTATCCTTTAACAGTAGTTTAAGCTGCATAATCCATATTAAGCAAATGAAATGTTCAATTCCGAAGAAGCGCTAGGTTAGCGGTATGATACAAAACATTTTTAATTCAGTGCAATCTTGCATGTTTTCATCGTCTGCAAGCAAATTGAATGTACTTGATGATGACTATGCAGTTTCGAGACACACTTAGCAAGTAAGCACTTACGGCCTTACTCGGATGACATGATAGAGATTGTATTGATTATGTTCATAACATTGTTTCACATCCATCACAAAATAATGTTTCTGCGACTTACTGGATCTGCAGGCAAGGAAAAAAAAGAATAAGGTCCATTGGTGGGTTTGGGTAAAGTTATCAATTAAGTTTCTCAAAATGAAAACTCTGCTAAGTTTAGAAAATTCTGTTACCAATTCCACCAAAAAACTGCAATCAATCAGTATCCTCAATAACATTGATGTTTACCACACAAAGTTACCTCGCTTTCAGGCTATATATATTTTCCACAGTACTGAATAATCATAGCAATGTTATGACGATAAACAAACTTTCATTATACATAATTAAAAATATGTTTTCGGCTCATTTCAACAGGAACTAAGACTTCCTGAAGCAAAACTACTACACGAAAATTACTGCGACATGCTGCTGAACCAAACTCGATTGTACCGTAATTGGTTTACAGCTTCTCGTACCTCCAGAGTTTACGGAGCAGCCCGTCCCTGTTTCTGGCTGGTGAAGTGCGCGAAATTCGATACGTTCCGGCGCGTTCGCGACGGTAATGTTTGTTTGCACAAACGAGAGCCGCCCGGCGTCTTTAGGTCGTAGAACTGGGAGACGAAAATTTAAATATGTCACGAGACAACAACAAGGTGGATCCGAGTCATCCACCGTACACAAGTAACGGTTCTTCGCTTATGATTTCACCCAAGTCACCAGCAAGCAGCTTGGCATGGCAGTAACAGGTCCAGCACATGTTATATATCGAAGTTGGATCGCTTATTTCGCGGTTGGATCAAATGCAGTTTTCGGTCTATAAATCACACAAATCCATCAGAGATAGTTTTAACAGTCTGAACTGATATGAATCATTCAAATTTCTAATAACGATTAAACTAAACTCAAGTTTGCATATCCGTACCCGCACCAGGAAGTTCCCAATTACTATTAAATAGATTAAACCTTTAATTTTTCTTCTGCCAGCCATGTCACACCGCCACTCCCTGCCTCAATTACCATCAACCGTACAATTTTTATTGCACATTCTTTGGAATTACCCTCAATCGGTTGTACAAACGCGAAAAAATACGAACAAAATCACGTGCTCGGATCAAAACAGAGAGTCCCGCACCAGTTTATTGGAGAAAAAACCGTGCAGTGCACCAACCGAAGACGACGCCAGGAGAGAGGTAGTTAAATTCGTGAGAAAGGTGAGAAAGTAAGCCGCGCAGACTCGAGTTAGGGCAACGCGCTTTTGTTTACGATGTGCCGGCCGTCGCGCAACTATTGTGCTTTGTTGTGCGGTAGCGTCAACATCGAGCGAACAACCGGTCCCGGTTGCAATCGCCAGCGCCGTCGTCGTCATCATCGATAGGAACTTTTGCGCCAGGTGATTCAAGTGCTCCGGTATATTGGTGGATCCGTTTGTTTCTCGCCTTTTTGGACGATTTGGTTGGCCGGGGAGAAGTTATTTTATCGCGTTATTCGCGTTTTTGTCTGGATCACACGCGACTACGATCACGATCGGTGTTTCGAGTATTTTCCGCTTTTCGGTGCTAATTGGTCCATTACGCGACGGATGTGAACTTTTTTGTTTTTCGTTTTCTATCGTAATTAAGTTTGTGGGTGTGCGATTGCTGCAGACACCGAATCAGTGGGGGAAATTGTGTTGTATGGTTAACGGGCTGGAGATTCCAGCAGGTCCTGTAGTGTTGATAATAAGCATGATTAAACAAATCAGTGTTCATTTCCGTTAGTGAAGTTCAGAGTAGAGTGGAAGTACGAAATAATTAATTGATGGATTAAGACAAGGCGGCAGGGCTTACTAGGAAATAAATAACAAATCAACAAACGCAACAAGTGGATTAAATTGGATTAAAAATCTCACCATCTTCAAAGCATTGTCAGTGGCTGCCAAAATCGAAACCTTCGAAAGTAGGTGCAACCGAAAACCCGAAAGTTGGCATTGTTGGTAACAAATCTCGTTCGGTGGAGCTTTGCAAGCAGACTTCAAACAACCGAGTCGTTATTATTTTGTGGTTCGCGAAGAAATATCATTCGACAACCCGGGGCGGAAAACTTGTGACGTGATCTGAGCTAGCTGGATATAAATAGAGTGTAAAAAGGTGGTAACAAATTGCGGATGCAGGCTCGTCGTCTAGAGTATGATCAATAAAGGTTTGTGATTTATTATTATGAAGTGGATTTAAGCTTGAAAAAAATAATGACGGAGGATGTGACAATCGCATTTACTTTCACGTGCGGCGGAATCTTCCGTTTTGTCTGGAAAGTGAAGATATAACGTTCACCAGATGGATGGAATGTAGGGTGAAGGGTGTAGAAAACATAATTTACTAATAATTATATTACAACAATTCAATTTTTATTTCGTGTGTTCAAATATCGAATAAATCAGTTTCATATCACTTTCACCTGGTTTTCAGGTTACGAATGGTTATAAAACTAACCCCAACAGGACTTATAGAAATCATAACAATCATTTTTATAAAACCTGAACACTGAAACAGCTAATATAAGACGGTTGCTGTCAAACAATGAACCGCTATTGAAGTAATAGGTTGCTTTCAAACGAGTTTAAAAAGATTAAGGGTTATTTAAAAGTAAAAAATTGCCATGAAAACTAATAGAAGCTGTGAACTAACTATTCAAACAAAAGAAATCAAAATAAAAAAAAGTTTAGCTTGCCCTTGGGTGCTTTGCAAACATTATCACGACAGTTTCTTTGTTGATCCTTCAATTTTATATTTGCATGATATATTATATACCCTCCAGTTGGCCCGTAGTGGCTAGCCACTTTCAAATGCGTTTTGAACTATTATAAGTTGGTATTTAATCTAAAATGAAAAATTTTTTTTTGAAATATCGAGTTTAAGTTCAAGATGTAACTATGACACTATCAACAATTCGATGCAGATGGCCAGCGCTGGTTTAAAACCTAATTAACTATCTAAACTGCGATAAATTCTTCGTTCAGTAGATCGTGGATTGATTGCTTACTCGAAAACGAATCTGCATCTCGCTCCTTATACGGGTCCACTGCATAGCTGTTTCCTCCAATATCTAAAGACTTTTTCGCCATTATTATTTTTATTTTCGAAAAATTGTTTTCTAACGATTTAATTTTTTTTTAAATTACATAACTTGAATAATAGTTCATTTTCTCAATTGTTTGCTGTTACATATGTTATATTCAAACTAAACTTACAAAATAACTAAAATGAATGTGATTGAAAAAAAAACAATTTACAAAAACCATTGCTCATGAAAAAATACTGGATTGCTCAAAAAAATATTCACAAATGCAAAAGTTTGTCTCTACAATTTGTTATTAACAATAGCAAAGCTTGGAACAACGAAGTACTGCCCTCTTTTAATCATTGTTCAAATCCCTCTCTAATACTCCGATATAACTTCACACATGATATGACGCGCATGAAACATCTGTCATCTGCGTTCCATCACAAAAACCTTTTATAGTGTTGCGTAACAACATAACAATCTTCATCACCACCACCTTTGTCTACTTCTTCGTTTTTGTCTACTTCTACATAAGTAAACAAATATTATTTGATAAAAAATTAAAAAATCACAAGAGGGTTGTGTGCAAAGCCACGACCGCAAGGATGAAGTAGAATACTTTTATAAGAAAGATAACCCGGCTGCTTGCGTGTCAGTCATTTTTTCTAGTAACTTAATGTTGACTGCTTATTGGCAGTATTGAAAATTCTGTGCAAATGAAGTTGAAGTATTACTCAATTTAAGTTTGCACATATAAATACCACCTCACTGAACAGGAAAAGAACAAACTCTTTGCGGCGCAAACAAGTTTCAACAGTCAGAGTATATGTACATGTGAATTCAAAATAAGATAATTAACTTTTGGTTAAAGCACAGAACGATAAAATATTAAATCTTCAATTTATTTGTTTGGTTGTCCTAAAGAGGACAGTTTGTTGTTGAATTTGAAATAGGATATGACGCTGATTGCATCTCTGTGTTACGCCGATAGCGGGAGTTATGGTGAACTTGTGTATGACGATGCATTGTATTACCTGTTTTATTGAATGGGAGAAAGAGGAATATTGTAAAATTTTGTAAACATTTAACTCAAACAATATCACCAAACCGTAGTCAACTCTTGACAACAAAGTTGAAGGCTATTTTCACACTGAAAATCAGACAGCCAGCAGAAGTTTTGATTACCAAAATCCAGAATGCCGAACAGCCGTAAAGAGACCTGTTTATTTACCTACGGCAAGTTTCTCGCCCCATCGCTCGCGTTCGCGTTCACCATGGCAGAAGCCTTTGTCTTTGGTTATGCTGATCGCAGCCTTTGCGCTGCCCCTACAGTGGGGGGTTTACTAAATAAAGTAGAAATTAGACAACTACAATAGAATTTGACTGCACCCCGCACAGAACGTCTGCTTGTGTTGATGCCAGAAAATTATTAACCTTCAATTACTTGTTTATTTGCCTTGAAAAAGATATTTTGCGGTTCAAAATCGGTTGCTGATCGCAGATTTGAATTGCTAGGATCCAACTCAGAATGCTTGCTTGCGTTGTCAAAAATCATTAACTTTCAATGACTTGTTTATTTGCCTTGAAAAAGGCATTTTGATGTTCGAAATTGGATTTCTTGATGGCAATCTTCATGCTGCCCCAACACGGGGGGAATAATGGCAGTCTGGCAACACACGCTGAGAAGAACCGCGCTGCTCCTGAGACGTGGTGACCAACCACAGGGCTAGTGCTGCTGCTAAGGAAGGATGACGGCTGTTGTCGCTGTCTAGAACTAATTTGAGCGGCTTCGGCTGAAGCAGGCTCTCACATAGGCCAAATAGCATGTTTTCAATTGCAAGGTATATGATTCTGTCGACCGTGCTTGGGAAGCAAGCATATAACGACCAATCAGAGGTCGAATTTTTCGTTTTGACAAGGCTTCACTAATTTCAATAGTACAATAGTGTGAATAATAAAATTACAATTATCTTCTGTTGGGAAGAATCTTAGAAGATTTTCCAATCTATTGCTGCAAGAACGAAGGAAATCCATCGAATACTAACCGATTTATTAGCATTTGAAATTGGACATATTTTTCACTTTTTTCGGTTTTAGATTTTCATTTCACATCCCTATGTAGCCGAACTTCCTGAGAGAAGTATTCTACTTCAAAAAAAGTTGGCTTACTGTACGCATTTGCAGGATAGTAGATAAACCTATGTTTAATTTTTAAAAACTTTGAAAATTTTATGTCGATATATCAAAATATCTTAAATCAAAACTGTTGATCAGATTTTACATAATGTTCAAATATAATGGCCAATAGCTTAACCAGAGCCCGGCGCAAAGAAATCAGTTTTGACCTCAAAAAATGAACTTCAAACTCTTATCACTCATCAACTATAAGCATAATCAACACAAACTGTATTGCAAATTAAAGATCAATTAAAGATTTCATCGTGAAAATTTTCAAGTATAATTGTTGAACTTGAATCAAAGTTTGACTGTGAAATTTTCACGTATCAGCAAAACTATTATCCCTTTCTCCGTACATCTTGAACGTTGTAATATACTTAATGAATTAATTTGGGGTACAATATGTGCAGCATGTCTTGTGTAGGTTAAATGTCTTTTCTATTTTTCAAAATATCGAAAAATAGCTATATCGCTTTATCTTTGAGTACAACTTCTTGAGAATATTTTGGTAAATTTTGTTAGAGCTTTAAGTAATAGGGAGAAAGTTGGATAGATTTCAAGTGCGGCTTGTCACGGCGCCGTAAGCTAAACTTGAAACTCGATATGGTGTTTTGCATAAAAGGGCTTTGCCGAGTCATAGCCGGTTTTCTTTAATTTTTTATAAATGTTCGTTATTCACGTCTTCGCTCGTAATTTATATTTTTAATAAACAAACAACTTTTTGCTATCGAATAACTGTACTATTGAAAAATAACAATTTCAATGCATATAAAAATTGCTACACACTTTAAAGAAACCAAACTGCTTATTTTCTTGACTTTTTCATAGTCTATCCTCAATGAACTACAACAGGTACTGCCTTATTCCATAACTTGACAACCTAATTTTGATGGTAATGCCATGACATTACAGAACTTATTGGACATGTAACTATAAAGTAATGTTCATAATCAACTGACAGTGGTTTGGCTAATTTAAAATATCATTTACATGCTTGATATCTTTGATACTATGTCTTTCTTACATCTTAAAATTGCCTTCCGCCTTTTATTACATTTTTGGCGGTTTTTGCCGATGCACCTGTATCAGAACCTTTAGCCATGTGCTAATTTAACACGTGTGCCGAATATTAGTTAAAACGCAGTTAGCTTTGATTTCCTTAAGACTGGTTTCATACCAGGCGAGAGGAGGTGAGTGGAGGGTTAAAAGCAAAGGTAATTTGTAGTCAGAAGAGGAGTGTTTGCGTTGCTACATACAAAAAAATAACAAACTTTAGTGTGCCTCAGGTTCAGAGTTTGCTTGGGAAAAAGACAATTTGAGTAACTTTCGTTTGTCGTGCGCGCGACTGAAAGACAAGCAAACTATATATATTCCGATTAGCAGTGTTTCACACACCGAACCTGAGCGTGATGCTTACCTACAATAATTGAGATGGCAGTTTCGCTAAAATAGCTTATCGAAACTCCTAACTAACACTCTGTGAGTCTTATGCGTATATTGATCTGATAAAATTTAAACTCCCTTATTTTCTCTCTCATTTGTATTGAATCGGAAATAAGTGAACATAATAGTTTTATCGCACAGACATTCGAAGTTTCAAGAGAATTCATTCTTTCTTTTGTAATAAAAACTTAATTGAAGTAATACAAATATTTTGATTGCTAGCTTTTCAACATTCTCTCAATATTTCTGATGAACAAAGTAAGTTGTAACATTGACAAAAGTTGACATATTTTGGAGGTGTTTATGGTTATTTTTTTTTTGATTACTTGCAGTTAGGAGAAGCTTGACGAACTGATAAAACATTATAACTAATTATGCAATTTATTCTTCAAATAAATAAATGCGGTCATTATTAGCCTAAAAATAGCAATTTGCTTAGTAAACTGGTCAAAATCGTTACCAAAACGCGTAGTTGACACAAATTCCTATAAATGCATAAAGATACAGAGGAGCAAATCCCTGCAAATGTACTATGCTATAGCAAATCACTGAAAATATTGAGCTTAAAATCGATTGGAAAAGCAGCAGCAAAGCAACCACGAGCTCGTTTGCTATTCGCAATTAATTTAAGACCCATGTTGTAAGTAGCCCTACCATTTTTCAAGTTACGTCATTTTCCCACTTTTGCAAGATGCAAAGAAATTTTTTCCGTTTGTATCACGAATGCACCAAAAAACCAGCGTTGAACTATCCCAATGGAGCTTTCCGCCAAGCAACAAACGAACACGTGTTGTCGTGTTGCTTGACAGGAAGACAATCAAATTCTTCCCGTGTTAGATGAATGCAGATAGCAAGAGGGCAGCACTCTCTGTCACGACTGCGGCTCAAGGATAACAGAGTTTTGTTCTAAGCTCAAAATGCTGCTGTGAGGTGAAAAGGTGTTGCTAAAGTCGTTTTAATGTTTTGAGTAAGGTGTAATTTTTTTTTATTGATCCAAAAGAACAACAGATTAACTACGACCATCATATTGATTAACTTTTGTGACAGGCTTTAATTGTTGTACACAGATTACGAGGTACCTGTATTCATTGACGGAGTAATGCTGTGCCCCAATTTGGTATCTTATAGTCAAATAGACTAACGACCGTTTTGGGATTAGAGTTCCATACCTGATATGGAGTGCAAAGAAATATTCTATACGATTAGTAACCCTGGAGAGAAGATAATGTTAAGGGTTGCTGGAACACAGTTGTCGATAGAGCATTGGTCTGGTAATGATATTTCTCAACAGATATCGAGTTGAGTAGATAGAAAAAAGTATCCAAGACACGACCACATAAATGACGTAGAACTACGTACACTAATAACAAATGCATTGAGTGTTTCATTACCCTAGTAACACAACTGTTTTTATCAAAGTTTTATAGCGCTTTTTTGGCTTTATTTAGCGCTATAAAGCTTTGATAAAACCAATATTTTTACTTGGGTAATGAGTTATAATGTCTACTAATGAAGGGTTGTGAAGTTCGTGAACCGGTTTCAGCAGTTAGCAGATCGTGCCGAGTTAAAAACCATACACAGCACACACACAAATCATACCATATCATAGTCACACACACATCATACCATATCATTATACCATACACACATCATACCATATCATACACACATACACACATACACACATGATACCATATCATACACACACAGCAAGCAAGCGACCAATCAGCGGACGTCATTTTTATTTCAATAAGGCTTGACAATTTTCAATAGTGCAATAGTTCGTAGATTCAAACAACATATTTCTGCATTTGGGCAGATGCGTGTATAGTTTTCCAATCGATTGCTGCAAGAATGAAGAAAATCGGTTGAAAACCAACCGACCTATAAGCATTTGAAAAGGGACAGATTTCGTCCCAGTTTTTCAGTTTGCATCCTTGTGTGGTATGCTAAAGTAAAACGTAGTTCTACGTCAAAAGGCGTTTTGCTGTTCAAAATCGGTTGCTGATCGCAACCTTTGTGCCCCAACAGTGGGGGAGTTAAGATACACGGATAACATGCACTGTGGAAGCTATTTCACCTTCTGTAAATTAGACGGCCGCGACAGATGTAACTGCTAGAATCCGCACAGAATACTTGCTTACGTTGTCAAAAATTATTAACTTTCAATGACTTGTTTATTTGCCTTGAAAAAAGGCATTTTGCTGTTCAAAATTGGATTTGGTGATGACGATCTTTATGCTGCCCTAACAGTGGGGGAATGAGGGCAGTCGGGCGAGGCACGCTGAGAAGAACCGCGCTGCTACTGAGACATGGTGACCAACCACAGCGCAAGTGATTTATTTAATTTGAAGGCAGCCACAGGCGCAACGCGCTGTTACTTCTGAGTGCTGTATCTGCTTCTACTGCTGTCAACGTTGTGGACGGTCCATCCAGCTCACCTTCCGACTAATGAATGTAACTAGTTTTCCCAGAAACACTCTTTTATAGCCGAAGAGTGCTACGTGATAGGCCACGCCCTTTTGTTCAGTTGTCTAATTCTCTAATATTCTCTAGACGAATTATTCCACAATTCGCATTCGATATTTGTTTCCAGCGAATAAACACCGATGGTGCTCTCACACACGCAACGGTTTTAACCCGTATTTTATTGCGGTTTGTAACATCAAGCGATTTCGTTTGCTCGTTGTTGCGTGTTGCATCATGTTGCAACTTGACAGCTGGGAGACGACGAAATTCTGTTAATGCTGATTGATTGAATCGACTTCATATTAGCTCTGCATATTCGAATTAACTGCCTTTGTGAATGCGTTCTAACAGGGCAGTTTGTTATTCAAAATCGGTTATGTTGATCGCAGCCTTTGTGCTGTCCCAACAGTGGGGGTATTAACTAAATAAACTACAACAGAATTTGATTGCTAGGATCCCGCGAAGAATGTTTGCTTGTGTTGATGCTAGGAAATTTTCACCCTTCAATTACTTGTTTATTTGCCTTGAAAAAAAGCATTTTGCTGTTCAAAATTGGATTTGGTGATGACGATCTTCATGCTGCCCTAACACGGGGGAATAATGGCAGTCTGGCGACACATGCTGAGAAGAACCGCGCTGCTCCTGAGACGTGGTGACCAACCACAGGGCTAATGCTGCTGCTAAGGAAGGACGACTGCTGTTGACAACTTGTCGCTGTCCAGAACTATTATGAGCGACTTCGGCTGAAACAGGCTCTTATATAGGCCAAATAGCATGTTTTCAATTGCAAGGTATATGATTCTGTCGACCGTGCTTGGGAAGCAATCATATAACGACCAATCAGAGGACGTAATTTGCGTTTAAACAAGGCTTGACAATTACCAATAGTACAATAGTTTGCATAATCAATCAACAATTTTCTACATTTGGGTGGATGCGTGTATAATTTTCCAAACAATTGCTGCAAAAATGAAGGAAATCGGTTGAAAACAAACCGATTTATAAGCATTTAAAAAGGGACATATTTCGTCCCTTTTTCGTTAATAGTTTTCCTATTTACATCCCTATGAGGTAGGCTAAAGAAAAACGTAGCTCTACGTCAATAAACAGAGTAATATCCTCAAACGAATGACAGTGTGCATTTTTTCGCTGCGCGAATTTCATTTTACCATCTGTTCTTTGTGCAAAAGCCCTTTGTCGTTGTAAATTTTTGAGCGAAAGCTTACTGCGACGCACACTACCGAAGTGAACCAAATAAAAGTGTTTCAATCCCTTACCGTTTCTTGTTTCCGTGTTCGTAGTCTAGGTAGTTTGGTCTTGTTTCCGTGTTCGTAGTCTAGGTCTTTGCCGATTAGTCCGTTCCGTATTTCTAATTTCGTTGTTCATGGTTAGTTGAGGTTTCAGTATGCTACCGTACCAGAGGGCCGCGATACCTAAATCCTGCTGATGGGGCTAACAGCATTTCTTTCTCGCTCGCTCCGACACTGACACTGTTTAGGCCGCTCCTTCTGAAGATCAGGGGAAATTACATAGAGCCCATTACGCATGTTGACGTCGTGGTTCTGAAATAAATCCAAATTACATTTTTGGTCGATTCACGGCTTCAAGATACCAACAAGGTTCCGAAACACCCATATAAGGTAGTATTTGAAAAACATCTCGATTCCGGAAGCATTCATATTCGGTGGAATTTGGTAATTTTTGGCAGTCCATAAGCCGGAAGTTTGGAGTTGATTTCTGGTTTGTTAGGTATAATTTTGATCCCAGAAATAAGCATATTGGATCGGTCATCTCTGTCCGTTTTTCGAAAATTGGAAGCCACCTTCTTGAATTTTAAAATGGCATCGGGAGTTAAATTCCAATCACAAGGCATCGTCTTGCTTGCACAGCAGTATGTGCAGTTAGGGATGAGCAATAGAATAAGTCGGCAGTGGAATGTGATACGATATAGATTGTGGAACAGTACCACCGTCCCCCGTAGTTTAATTGGTCAAAACACCATGCCGGAGACAAGGAGATTGCGGGTTCAAGTCCCGTCGGGATGCGGTATATTTTTCCAAACCTGTATCATATTTCCAGTTCGCTTATTTTTCGCTCTCCCTTCTTCACATATTGTCTGCTTAATGAACTTGTGTGTTAACGGGAAAAAGCCGTTGTTAAAAATACAAATTTAGTTCGAAAAAAAGGCATCATCTCGTTTCCAAAAATACCCTTATTAGGTGATGTTCGCTTTTTTCAGACTGGATCATAGCCATCGCCGTTTCCGGCCTTGTTTTCAGCAATGATTGGTCTACATTTTTCAATAATACAAAAGTTGACATCATGAAATCACAATTTTACTCATTTTGGATCACTGCAAAACTGAAGAAAATCCGTTAAAAACTGGCTGAGTTATAGGCATTTGACGTTGGATAATTTTCGTGAGGCTCTCAATGTTGTCAATATACGGTACTGCTTTAATTAGAAATATATCGAGTCCTTACATAAACGGTTTGTCTTAGTTCTTACAAAACTGGAAAATAAGCTAATTATGCCTTCTCTCACCTCTCTGGGCTTTAGTGACGCCAGATAAAACCTTGTCCAACAATCGTCATTGCGGATAGCCCACACTGCAGATGACGCGAGATGCATCACGTGTTATTATTATCTCTTGCAGTGTTCCCCATCAGTTTTAACACTTCAGTAACAAGGTACTCCTTCATGGCCGCCAGATTGACAGGTACTCCAGCACCAACGAGCATAATTTTCATTATCCAGCAGAAGATAAATTCGACTTACCGCGAGTTAAAGCCCAACATGAAATGAACGGGACCTTGTCATTTCATTGACTTTGCCTTTTTTGCCACGATCGGACAATGTTACTTGCAAATTTGATTGCACGGAATAACGAGAACTGTTTCAAAAAAACGTCGAATGGTTGAAAATTAGCGTTAAAAATACATATTTGGGTCTCTCATGTACATATCGATTGGACTAGAAAAAAGTGAGACACACAAAAATAATCACATGAAAAAATCAGTTTAAATCGGATACTACTTAAATTTTCAGGGATTTTGCATAATTTATTTATTAAAACTCCTCCCCAAGCTGAATGCTCGTACATTTCTCTTGACACTGCCTATGCGATCTAGGGCTAGGCATTGCCCATGTTCCTTGCACAATTTCTTCCAGTTTTTCTCTAGAGCTTCATCTGTTTTGAATGTTTTTCCGCTTCTCTTCAACTTCTTTTTTATTATTGACCAATTTTTTTTCGATCGGACGAAGTTCTGGTGAATTTGACGGGTTCACCTCCTTCGGGACCATATAACGGCCTTCGCTTTGTACCAATCCATTACAAGTTTGGCGTAATAGCACGAAACGAGATTCTGCTGGAACAGCGTGGGACCACGGTGAGAGCGGAAAAAAGGCAGCAAGCGTTTATGGTCCTGGTTGTAACGAACGGCTTGCTGTACTGTCCGTACTCACAGAGCTCCTGCCACAACAGGTACTCATTCGCAAATTTGTCCGTTTTTCACTTCTGGAACTTTTCCTGAACCTCCATGCGGGACGTACCGACTAAAAAAACTCGAGGCCGGGGATTTGTTTGGTGTCCGCCTCCATGTATGTCTCCTCGTCCGTGACGAGACAGCCTGGCTTGACCAGCCCCTCACGGTACCGTATTTTGCTTGTGAGTCCGGTTTGGCGCCTTCCTGACTTTGAAAACACGAAGACCAGCCCGTTTCATTTACTGCTGGACGAACCACTTCGACGAATTGACCTTTTTGGCCACGTCTCGGGTGGAAAGGTTCAGGTTCTTCTTGAAGTACTGCCTTATTTTCTGCGCATTCTCTGGGTATTCCGTTTTTGGTTTTCGGCCGCTTCCAGCGCACTGCTCGATGGTTTTCGTCTCCAGGAACATTTTTACAACGCGGGACACAGTGGAATGGTAGATTCCAAGCCTTTCCCAGTCCGCACAAATGACATGTTGGTGACCTTAAAGAGAAGATTCATATTCGTATGAAGAATATGTTCTGTAAATGGTCAGGAATGCTGAAAAAGCGTCCAAAAGGCGTGGCTTGGAGCCTTATACAAACTTTTAGTAATTGTCACAAAGTGGTTTGTTAGAAATTTTCTACATCTACATATTTTCAACTTGGTGATATTTAGAGGAAAAACCAGAAACATTTCTATTTTTTTTAAATTGTCACCGCGAGACATATTTTTATCAACACAGTCATGAATATTTTTCGTGACAAAGTTCTAAAATAAAACATACTATTCGTGACCAACTCACGAACATTGCTATTTTAGTGTTTTTTTATTTCGCCGGTGAAATTTAGAAATGATTGAGTGTGTGTATATGAGTAATAACATAGAACAAGTGGAAATTTCGATAAATGCTAAGAGCTATTTACAAATGCAATCCCATTTTCATGGAGAAATTATATCGCCTACCCCTTAAAATTTTCACGCGCCTTCAAAAAAATTAGGTTTTAAATAGTATTCGTAAAATTTATAATATTTCAGAAATACGAAAAAATAATTTTGTTGATCTCTTAAGGCAAATGTCTATTTATAAGTGACTACTGTTGTAATCTTGCTACAAAATACATGAAAATTTTCAAGGAAAACGTCTAAATCATATTATGGTTTAATATTTATTAAACTACTTTCGCCGCTTTTAGTAAGTATTTCCCCCTTTTTAGTGGGCCAACAAACTTCAGGTGTTCGTCACCAATTATTCTTGGTGACTTTTGTAAATAAGATGCATTCCTCCGGTTACAGATCTTTTCTTGATTCTTTAATAAAGATCAACTGATACGGGGACTCATTTGAGACAATACCAATCGAACGTTAGTTTAAGGGAATATGTAACATTAAATTGAACTTTTTTTTGTTATTCGGTTAGAAAAGGATAGTTACTAAAATCCCGCGGAACTTTCAGAGAGATCACATATTCTTCAATGACAACATTTGGCATATGTTTCCTTACGAAAGTCACGGTGACTAAATAGTAACAATTGTTGGTCAAAGCCCGATGTTTACTTTCTCTGATTTTTATTTAAACCAAAAGAAATGGTTACCAAAACCACTGTGACAATGTACCTTATAAGTTTTTACAAAAGATCACGAACTCTATTAAACAAAACTTTCGTCAAATATTTTCTTACAAAAGTCACAGTGAATCACTGGGGAAACTATTTCTATAAAATGTCACTGTGCATTTGTCAGAAAAATTTAAATGTACCTCTTAACTTCTTGGTGACTATTCTAAGACAAAAAGCCATTTGTACTTCAAATTATCACCGACTACATAATGGAAAAAATACTTTCGTTTCACAAGTGAAATGATTTCGTCTGTGACTCTTCAGAGAAAAATAAATAAATTGTAGTTCAATGATCACTGAAACAAAATAAAAGAAATATTTGTTTTTTGATCATAGCTTTAGTGTCTTTTGTAAGAAAATAAACACAAGTTTTTCTGAAAAAGGTAATGGTTAATCGATTACAAAAACTATTTCCATATTGTTTTTAAAACGTTCGGGGGACAACTGTAAGAAAAAAGTCCTATTTTATTCGTGACTCTCGTGCGGATTGGGTTTGCCGATCCATCTGTGCGACTGACCAGGATTATCGATCACCGCGTCCAAAATTCGCTGGTGTATTCTTCTCGGAAACTACCTGACAGATCGCGACGAAATTTTGCAGACATAAACAAAACATTCTAAACTAGTAACTAGAAACTAGTTTCATTATTTTTTACCCACACGATGAAAAGTTACGCCAAAAACAAAGTATCGCATTTTTTCCGAGGCCAATCTTTATCATAAGATTTTTACAATTTTATTGTGGAAATTTGGATTAGAGTAACAGAGGCACATCTACGTATAACTCAGTTTTTTGCGAATTTTGAAACGGGTTTTTATGAGATGGAACTTGACAATATTTGGCATAGTTTACCACTTAAAACTCAGAAAGGCAACATTTTGATATAATTAATATTTGAAATCGATTATCTGATCATGAAACAATTACCATAGTCAAAGCTCAAGAGGTTAACAATAATGTTGAATTCAAAGTTTAAAACTGGAAGCATTATACTGAGGAAAGGCTCGAATGGAACTGCTTTATACTGAGGAAAGGCAATGGAACTGCTACACTCCTCTTATCAACAGGAATTCTAGACTTTGTCTCAAGAATAAACTGTTAATTTACAAACAAATTTTTAGGCCAGCAATGTTATATGCAGTTCCCATCTGGACAAGTTGTTGTACAACCAGGAAGAAGACACTTCAAAGGATTCAGAATAAGCTTTTGAAAATGATTTTGAAGCGTCGTCCCTGGTTTAGCACGAACGAGCTACATAGGCTCACTAATGTAGAAACATTAGAAAATATGTCAAGCCAAATTATCAACAAATTCCGACAAAAATCGTTGCAATCCTCAATTGCAACGATTAGCTCACTTTATAGTCAGTAAGATAGTTTTAAGTTTATTTTAAGTTTTGTTTTATTCCTTTTTTTTCCTTGACAAGTAGGTTTAATAATTTTCCTTCAATTACATTAATTTAACTGCGAAAGCTAATAACATTCAATAATATAAAAAAGCGTACAAAAAAGCGTACATATATATATATATATATATATATATATATATATATATATATATATATATATATATATATATATATATATATATATATATATATATATATATATATATATATATATATATATATATATATATATATATATATATATATATATATATATATATATATAGTAGTATTAAAATGTAGTAGTGTTGAAATGTCACCATTTGTGGCAGAACACACAATACTTATTCTGAATAGATATTAGTACATAAATAAATCATTACGTACATTCCCCCCTCCTATTAAAAAAAAAAAAAAAAAACTGCTACATTACTTTGAAGCTCATTTTAAAGCTGCACACGAAACTGCATTGGAGCCCTGATCGCTCTATTTATATTGTGTCTTAGCTGTCAGTGGACATATGTTTTTTTTTTTTTTTTTATTCTCGCGTATTTTCCGTCGGTCTAGTTCCGCCACTGTTGTGGCCAATCACCGACGCCCAGGGAGGCGACTCCACACCCAGGACCCTAACTCACGACCCGTTTATTAACGGACCGGCGCCAACGGCTTTACTTCCTCATGCGATGGAAGGCGTGATCCCAGAGATTTTTCGCCTCAGAAAATCTCCCGGTGTCGGCTAGTATTGAATCTAGACCAGTTTGGGTTGGTTGTGAGTGGATCACGCCACCTCACAACCATCGACAGCTATGTCGGCGGTGGGATTCGAACCCAGGCGTCGAGCGTGGTTGGCGGAGACGTTATCAACCACACTAGGCCCCCGCTAGTGGACATATGTGTTACTTTTGTAATCAAGTGTTAACCGGAAAAATGGATTTCGAACTGAAACGTAGTGCAATGGTTGTCTTGTTCTGAGCTGGAAAACGACAAGACATAGTAAAAGGGCTGTAAATCAAGGAATATCAGAGAAAACTAAAAAACAAACAGGGAAAAATGTTAACCGAGACGCGATTCTTCTTTAAACGGCTTTTTAGCGCCAAAACGGATTTTTTTCAGCATGAAAGGCTAATGCTGTACCTTTACTGCTTGGTTTCATATCCGATCGAACCCTTTTTTCACAGGGATTTCAGAGTTGCGTTCATCTAAGTGGCACTTTTTGTGGTGAATGCTGAAAAATATCTGGGAAATTCATGTAACATTTCAAGGAATATCAAAGAAAATCAGGGAATTTAGTTGTGAAAATTTTTTCGCCACCCTGTCAACGTATCTGATCGAAGTCTCCGTCGGATTCGGAATGATAAATTTCAGACCAAACCCTACAAGAGCCAGGAGGTTCAAGGTTCAAGATAGAAACAACAACGAGTGAAAAGAGGGAAAGCACTGGTAAAGATGGCCGTAGACGGTAGGTTGAAGAATATCGTGTTTGCCGACGAGAAACTCTTCAGCGTACAAGAGTTCATGAATAGGAGTATGGTTACTAGAAAGATCAGGAACTCATGCCAGCTTGCTGACAGACACCAGGCGGCAAAAACTAGCATCGGTGCTGGTTAGGATCAGAGTGAATATCAACCAAAATACATATTGGGAACTAGTTCTACAGAATGTTGACGAACCGTTGGTAGGTCGTCATTTTGATACCGGGGATTGGGTTTTCGACTAAGACTCGGCGCCGGTTCACGAAGCGAATAAAACCAAGACTGAATTGGATTTTTTTTCACCGGACCTGAACCCTGTGGACTTTGCCGTATGTTGGTGGCTGAAGTCTGCTTTAAAAGCATAAAGGTGGGAGTATGTTGAAGCACCATCTGGCGGCAGCCTGGGATAAAATACCACAAAAGTACCTGTGGATCTCGTGCGATGCGTTCCTCGGTCGTTTGCGGCGAGTGGTTAAACCCAAGAGCGAACAAGTTTAACTTAACCAGACAATTTTCAAATTAAATAAATTGAATAAATTTGGAAGGTAAATGTTTTGATTTGATAAATTGATCTGTTTATTTCAATGTAGCACTTCAGATGTCGGACCCTGTAATACCCTCGAAGCGTCGGTGACGACGATGAATAAATTGAATAAGTTTCTTCACCAAAGCTTTGTACAAATGCGTAACATCATTCCACAACCAGACTGAGCACATACAGAAGTTTACGAAGAAAGAGAAGTTCTTTGGGTATTATCTGGGCTATTGGGTACTTCGATGGACACCTGAATGGCGAAACAGTGAACAAAAGCGGAGCAGGAACTGACCTAGGAGCACCAGCAGCGGAGGACCGAGTACCAGCCCCCTATATTCATAAAGTTCTTTGTGAGATCGGGAAGCTGAAAAACAATAAAGCCGCAGGCAAAGACGGACTGCCGAGCGAGCTCTTAAAACATGGAAGAGAGGCTGGAAGAGAGGCTGGCTAGAGCGCTGCACTGGGTCATTTCCAGGATTTGGGAGGAGGAAAAACTGCCACACGAGTGGATTGAGGGAGTCGTCTGTCCCATCTACAAGAAGGGCGACAAGCTGGAGTGCGGCAACTACAGCGGGATCTCGCTTATCAATGCCGCCTACAAAATACTCTCACAGATCCTGTTCCGTCGTCTATCACCTTCAACCAGGAAGTTCGTGGGTCAGTACCAAGTGGGTTTCATGGGAGCCCGTGCCACCACGGACCAGATCTTCTCAATCCGACAGACCTTACAGAAACGTCGCGAGTACAACGTGCCCACACATCACATCCTATGATACAGTCGATCGAGAACAGCTATGGCAGATCATGCACGACAACGGATTTCCGGATAAACTGACTCGATTGATCAGAGCCACCATGGCGCAAGTGATGTGCTACGTATGTGTTTCGAGGATACTCTCGAGTCCCTTTGAATCGCGCAGAGGGTTGAGACAAGGTGATGGACTTTCCTGTTTGCTGTTTAACATCGCCCTTGAGGGTGTGATCCGGGGGACGGGCATCGACAGGAGGAGCACGATTTTCACAAGGTCTGTTCAACTTCTGCGCTTTGCGGATGACTTCGACATCATATCACGTAACTTTGCGACGGCGGAGGAAACTTACGCCCGACTAAAAGTCGAAGCTGCAAGGATCGGACTGCGGATGAATGCGTCGAAAACAAAACACATGTGAGCGAGAGGCTCCAAGGAGAACAACATCAGCCTCCCAACTCAAGTCTCTGTAGACGATGATGAGCTTGAGGTGGTCGACGAGTTCGTGTATTTGGGGTCACTGGTGACCGCCGACAATAACACCAACAAAGAGATCCAGAGATGCATCCAGGCAGGAAATCGTGCCTATTTTTCACTTCGGAAGACACTTCGATCGAATCGAGTGCGACGACGCACGAAGTTGACGCTGTACAAAACCCTGATAAGACAGGTAGTCCTCTACGGGATCGAGACAACAACGCTTTTCGCGGAGAACGCTCTTGGAGTTTTCGAACGGAAGGTGCTGCGGACTATCTACGGTGGAGTACAGACGGACGACAGAGAATGGCGACGGCGCATGAACCATGAACTGCATGCGCTGCTCGGAGAGAATCCTATTGCACACCTGGCGAGAGTCAATAGGTTGCGGTGGGCCGGTCATGTCGTAAGGATGCCGGACGACAACCCTGTGAAATCACTTCTCTCCAGCAACCCTACCGGCATCAGAAATAGAGGGGCACAACGTGCACGATGGGTCGACCAGATCGAAGGAGACTTGCGGGTGATGCGACGCCTGGGGAACTGGCGACACACAGCCCAAAACCGAGCAACATGGCGACAAATTCTTGATACAGCACGAGCCACCACGGCTCTCGTCTGATTGGTAGGGTAATTGGGTAGAAATTTGGAATGTCATAACAATTATGTTAAACGAGTCGTTTGCTAGGGAAGAGTTTCCAAAAAGTTATTGTTTGTTCCATTGTCGAAAGTTCCAAACTCAAAGAAGCCAGCAGGTAGAAATATATGAGTGTGTATCCAGTTTAGGATAAGATGTTGGAAACTACCGTACAACGATAACCCTTTTGAGCTTTTAGACAGAAAACAAGATTCTGCTCCTTGAATTGTCTGGTTTTGGGAAAAACCACTCGTGCGAAACTCAATCGAATTATTCATGTACAGAGGAGTACGGATTTTTTGAATGACTTGTTTTTTCAAAGATTTACGAAATATATATCTATGTTTCAATAGTGCAGATTTTTGTCGGAAGTAGTACAAATGAAAAAGATTTTTGCAGTTCTCAGTACAGATGAAAATGTGGTAACACTGCGTAGATAGTACAGTAGGTTTCCATTTTTGGCATGCTTCGTTTTTGGCACACTCCGATTTTGGCAACATTTTATAGCACATAGTATACAATAATTTATACAACAAACTGAGCTGATTTTGGCACCCATTCTAGGTTGAAATTGATCCAACTGAAACTTTAAACATTCTACGCCTGATGGTTTTTAACGAGCTCAACTACCAACACTATTGATGTAACGATGGAATTCTTCCGCGAGGTCTCCTCGTCTTCTCTTTTATATGTTTTTCATTATGTAGGTATTTCAAATTAAGCAAGCGTAATTAAATGCAGTTCCCCTAGAATTATATATCACAGAGCGCAAAATTCAAGTTTTGAAAATCAATTAAAATTTTATCAAAAGACTAATTAGCCGTTACTCATCAAATGGGGAAAATTTACTCAATGAAAAGTCGTGCAACTTCTGGCCTTGACTCCAACTGTAAACAATGCGCTGTCATATATAACTGGTCTGGCATATAAAACCAACCGTCGTTTATACTCACTTGCTTTTAAATGGAACAAAAAGTTTGACGTCACAGACGCTGTTGTACAAGCGCTGCGAGAGAATCAAAATAATGACAAATTTGAAATTTGTTATTACTGTCCGTTATATACGACGGATTTTGTTAAAAACCTATTGAATCATGTAAATAAATAAATTTTCTTAATAGTTTTGGATTCTCAAATTGAATATATTAATGACAAAAAAGGTTTCCTTTGTTGGCACGGTCCCAGTTTTAGCAACTGAAATTTAAAATGTTGTTGCCAAAAACGGAAACTTACTGTATTCAATAACTTCATGCAGAATGTGAATTTTTTGACGTGAGACTACGTCTTTGTTTACTATACTGGGATGCATTCTGTAAAATTGGAAATGAAACTGGCAAATGTTGCGTCAGATTTCAAACGTTAATAACAGCATAACCACATGATGGATAACAATAACCAATATGTTGTTGGATAGATAAAATGTGTAACAATATTGTAATATGATAGTTATCACTCTAATTTCATTGTTAAGCGGTAAAATTGATAAAAAGTTTCAATGACAAATTTACGCGAATAATACCAATTACATGCGAGCATTCCTAGCACAGACGACGTGAATGGGCACCATCTGTTCCCTGTGATATTCCCTGTATCAATATCGAAATAAAAATCGACAGAGTCTCCCCGTCCCAATAAGTCAACTTATTATTGCTTCCATGAGCTTAGACCAATATGATGTCTTGAAGGTAAAAGTTTTCCTAAAAGTTTGAAACAATCCTCAACCTTGAACAATTTATAAACCTGCTTTCAGAACCTAATAAAAACTGATGTCTTGGAAGACAACAGGCCGGTAAAAGCAACAATACCAGTGAAGTGAAGAACCGCAGGTCTCTCTTCGTCTATGATTGCGGTGCTCTTCTATTCGTACATTTCAGCGGTACACTTCTATTTGTACTGCAGCGCTACTATTCGTACTACAGTGGTACACTTTTGTTCGTACATTTCTATTCGTGTGCAATCGAGGAAAAACTGCAATGCTGCTGTTGATGGTGATTGAAAGTTTATCTCATAAATATGATTACCATAAATTACTCAAAAAGTATTGTAAGATTTTGCAACGGATATTTATTTAATTTCATCTTCGATATTCGCTAAATAATTGTGACCGGATAGTATTAAATAAGTAAATTCTCAAATATACATATTTATAGAAGAGTAAGAGCCTGGAACCAACCATCCCTCTTGAAAAAAACCTGGCTAAAGAGATATTCAGTTGAAACCTCTCTAGGGAATTGTGATTGGCGATAATATCGGCCGGAGACAGAGAAGCTCGGAGTCCTAAACGTAAAATGAATGGTTGAAAAAGCACACACGAATGCTTGTGAATTTTTGGTTTATTTACTAAGATTGATTCTGTTTGCAGACTCTGTATATTTTGTAACAAAAGATCTCATAATTACAGTGTTCAGTCCCACGTCACCATTTCATTCAACCCTAAGGCTGTATACCTTGTAGTATTTAACGTAGAATTACGTCTCACGGCAATACATATGGGGGTACAAATTCAAAAACCGAAAACATCGAGAGCGTCACGAAAATTGTTCACTTTCGAGTGCTCAAAACACAGTCAGTTTCCAACAAGTTTTCTTTATTTCTGAGCTAGTGAAGTTGCGTAAAGAACCACCGCTAAATTGGGACTAATTTATCATCTTTAATGAACAACAATTCAGTAGCTTATGCTTTGCGCTGGCTACGTCCTTAAGGTCGGTTATGAAAGGAAAGAATGAAGTGTTACGATCCTTGTTGTCAGAGACCGAGCTCACCTCTCTGCATCTCTAACGACTGTAACGGAAAGGAACGGGCTTCTTTTGTCACCGTGGTCAGTGACAGATTTTTATACTTTTTTTATAGACACGCCTATATATAGATTTTGCTGCTCTTCTTCACCGAGCTTCGTTAGTTACCCTGTCAACTATCTGCAATTATAACTACTTTGTTTTCTGAGCGTTAGGAAAGGATCAAATAGGAGGGTAAGAGGGAGCCTGAGAATAAACCCATGCGGGATTTTAACAAAATTTTACGAAAAAAATTACGCAAAAATTACCATTGTTTTAGGGATTTCTGTTGCCACCAGAAGTAAAATTTAAGGCGAATCTGATCAGAGTAAAAGAGGATGTATAAATGTTTTGAAATCCAAGGAATTGAATGACATCAATATTTAATACAGTCATACCTCGATATAAGGCAACCGCGATTTAAGGCAACCTCGATATAACGTAACTTTTCAAAATGTATTGAAATTGAAAATAAATGATACAGCAACTGTTTTTGAGCTATAAATTGCTTCAAAAAAATGTTTGTAGTAAGTTTTGAAACCAATGAAACCAATGCGAAAATTGTCCAAAATGTGCATAAAGAAGGTTTAAAAATACTAATAGGTGATGGAAAATAGGTTTTCAGGCTTCCTTCAGTAACAATTCACAGTCTTGCATTATTTAAAAAAAATTGTTTTCTGCTTGGTCAATTTTCTCTAAATGGGCATAAGAAAGGTTTAAAAATACTGATAGGTGATGGAAAATAGGTTTTCGCACATCTGTGAGTAACCATAAACAGTCTTGCATCAATTCAAAATTTTTTGTTGCTTATTGAAAATTGTCCTAAATGGGCATAAGAATGGTAAAAAAAGGTGATGGGAAATTGGTTTTCGCGCAGCTTTGAGTAATCTCTTGTATCAATTGAAAGAAACATATTTTTTTTTGCTTCTGAAATTGATTTTAAATGGGCATAAGAAAGGTATAAAAATACTGATAGGTTATGGAAAATAGGTTTTCGCGCATTTTTGAGTAACCATTAACATTCTTGCATAAATTGAAAAAAAAAATTGCTTCGATATAACGTAACTCGATATAACGTAACAAAAATTAAAATAAAGTTGCCCTATATCGAGGTATGACTGTATTTCTTTTTACACATGACTTTAATGAACATACGCGTGAACAAGATTAAGAAAAAGAAAGACATGATGAATTTTACTAATCAAAATATCAAATTGATAACTGTTTTCTAAGCCTTCCATGTTCAAATAAAGCGTACGGGCCTGAAGATTCTTGTAGAAAAAGTTATTTACCTCAAACTGATTGTAGTTCTGACGAAGCAGAAGTATTGCTGCAAAAATCTGATATTGAGCTGAAATTTAAAACCTCATTATTTCCACCACCACTTGTATCACTTCGGGTTTTGTTATACAGAAAACGTTAGTTTTATCATGCAGACTCTTGAAATCTGCCCCAACTCTGCAACTCGGTAACATCACCGTCGTATTTGCGATTGTTTTGCTATTGAACAAAACAAAACAGGAGAAGGGATAGAACAACTTCTCAAATTATGCTCATTTGACGCTGCCGTCTCGAAACTTTTTTTTTTCTTTAAAAAACAAAACAACAATTGAGCGAATTGAGGTGATCCATTACTCTGCCAGCAGCAACGCGCTGTTCTCGTTCGAGGAGTTCGCCTTGAACGAGTAACCCATTAGTCGGTTACGCTGTGCAGAACATGTCTTAGATTAATTGAAGATCGTTGCTTAAAGATGGGCGATCGTTGAAAAGCATCGCTTTCGGTAAACAACCACTTCTGTAGAAACCAAAACAAGCGGTTGCGGGAAGCTCATCAACACGTTCATCTGTGGTTCGTTCTTGGCCAGATGGCTTGCCCGTTTGTTTATAGTTAGAACGTTTCGATTGTTCTTTACAGCCTCAGCACTTTCGGTACATTATGTTATGAGTTAGAATTTCTTAACCACACCGCATCATAAGATCGAGTGCTGGAAAAAATGCGCAAAACTTAGCAGGCAAATTGGTAGCCGGATTTGACTCGAGCTGGTACATAGATGCCAAGCAATCAATCAAAAGTTCCGTTGCTGCTGTTCTACGGGTAGTGACGACAACCATAAATCATCCGACTACCGGTAGCTGTTTACGACCCGTTAAACTGATTTAACTTTCGTACGTATGTATATGCACACTTGCAAAATAAGCCGAATAGCAAACAAAAGCCTAAATGTTCACTCAACATAACTGTCACTAGTTGTCAGTAGAATAATAATAATATATAGCTCAAGCGAGGTAAATGTTGCCATTGTATGCTGACAAGTGCAGAATGGGAGCTTGAATCACCGGGCGTAACTATATCGCATTAAGATCTCAGGTTTTACCCACTTTTCTCCCTTCGTATAAACTCGAACCGACTTCCGGGAGATGCAGACCGATTTCACTTAACTGCTGAAAAATTCTCACTTTCAACCATTGAAAGAATCTAACTTTTCAGAACAAGCTTTTGATGGATGTTGTTCAGACAAATAACCTGGAATAACATCACAGCGATAACGGCAATCTGCCAACGTTTCTCGATGAACGCTAATCCGGTGTCTTTTTTTCTTGCTGGTGTTTTACGGATTTAGCCTTCTGCTTCACTAGTTCCACCTGTCTTAACGTCGTTCGTCACTCATTATCATCGCATCGGCTTGCTGCTAGTATACCAATGCCATTTTTGCCTACCGGCTAGTCAGCCAGCCTACAACTCGTCTTTACTGCCGCTCATTGGAATTAATTGGAGTATGAATTCTGGTGTAAGTGGATTAAGACATAAATAAAAATGAAAAACGAAGCAATAACGCAAAGGCAGCTCGGAGGAAATTGAATAATGGTTGCTGGAGTTGTTGTTTTCATTGCTATTAGTGTGCTTTTTTTGTTTTTGAAGAGACCCGATCGGAGAAAAGCCGTTGTAATGAGAGTAAAATGGAAACTTTGGGCAGTTGTTCAGGAGAGTTCTGTGCGCGACGAACTTGAAAATATTGCTTTCGACCGCAGACTGTGACGAAATGGATGCACAAATAGAAAGTGCACACCACCGGGAGGGAGTTTGGAGGTGCATACTCTTTCCAGGGGAGGAAAACTGAAATTTGTTTATACTCTGGTGAATTTAGGAATACTGGAGTAACTTTAGCAATAATAGCTGCAACAAAGTTTGTATCAACTGAAGCCTCGAAGTCATAGAAAACTCCACTTCTAGGATTTTAGTTTTTTAACAAAATGTTTATTCGACACGGCACTATATATATAATGTTTAACGTAGCCAACTAAAAGCACTTCTAGGTTTGGTAGAAGGTTCTCAGTGTAATACTGGTCAACACAGGTGTGGCTGTAAAATTCAAACTAGAAAAATGAGAGATTATAGCTTTTGAACCATTCCTGTGAATTTTGGTGCCGCAAACCACTGACATTTTCTCAGAGTCATATATGAGTTTTCTCTTAAACATAACGTTGAAGTGACGAACCCGGGGATCAAATATTAGTACAGCATTTTTGTTTCTAATGCTTCATATTACTTTAGAATAGTTGTTCATTTTACTGATTAGACGAATTCAACGCGAACAAAGTGGTATAACAAAGCATGTAGGCCACAAGGGTATTTCGTTAGTTCTCGGCAAAATAAATGGTTTTCAAATTCAAAATTGTCATTCTCCTTCAGTTTGTTTTTTTTTTTTATTATAATTGATAAGGTATTTAAAAAAAACTAATGTCCAAGAACTCTACTAACCTGTAGTAGACCTTTTTTCTATAGTGGACCACTTGTCATATTAACTCAATTTCTTTTAACATAAATCGGAATTTATACATGTTTCTCGTGATGTTTTCCGATGAAAGTTTTCTTCTTCTTCCCTCGAATTTTCGAATAACTTGACTTTATCTCGAGAGTGGTTCCCTACAGGAATGAGTTATCGGTCAATGTCAATATGATGTGATGCTAACTTGTCACTATTGTGAGAAATCTCAAGCAATTTATTTTTCTGTCACTCGCCAAAACCTTCACGACAGCAATAAAAATGCGCAGAAGGGTTATAGTTGAGTTCTTGCTTTTCTTTGAGGTAATTTCTCGACCGCGGCTGGTGCAGCTATCAAAAGTGTAGCTCCCTTGTCCTTTGTGGTTCCAGATGCGAACGGTTTGCTCTAACCTGTACAATACTTTACGCAGGCGAGAAACATGTAATCGCCGTCCACCGTGATCCCCGGAGGCGCTATTGAACCTTGTGCAACTAATCGGGTTTTGTGTCGGATGACCTCTCCATTCTTGTCCACCGGTAATGTTGTTAGTTCCCACACATTGTTATCTTCTATCGACTGCAATTTTTCCAGAATAGCTTTTTAATACGACACCTTTTCTGGACTCTCCACAGCTTCTTTATAGGTATGAGGCTCATTATTCTCATGACGTGCTAGTCTACCATCTGGACAGCAGTATTGAGATAGGATACCTTTCGTTGTCCTAGTCGATTGTCGACGTACATCTTCAGTTTGTTCTGGTTCCTCTGGAGTATGCTGATGCTCGTATATTGCTGCACTTCTCCACTTAACCAACGCAGAGGAATCAACCGCTGCACAGTGGGAAAAAATGGACTGAAATTCCAACTAAATAAACGCTGCTGAGCTGGCAACCTGAAATATAGCATTTCTTATGTATTTCATCCTGTGCAGGGCACGAAAAAGGGCCTATTTAAAAAAAAAGGGCTCTTTTTCATTCTATATTTGCGTATTTTTGGGTTTACTCTGTTGACGCTACGATTGCCGCTGTTTTTTTTGTGCAAAAATGAACAAAATCCACAAACACATTAGCGGAAGACTCAATAGAGATGGTTCTAAAAAACGCCGCTCAGCTGACTGTTCAAAAGGTAAAAATGTCGGAGTTTTTGGACCCGAAAAGACCCCCCGCCACTTCTGGAAGGAAAGGGCTCCCATACAGATGAAACACAAATTTCTATATAACTCTAGAAATAATCAAGAAAGTGGAACCAAATTGGGAATTTATTTATTTATTTATTTATTCTTCATCTGACTTTTTAGGTCTTAATGAAGTGTGGCGGGGAAAAGCCCATTTGTGGCATTCCTTGCGAAACCCTCAAGTGCTCGTAAAAACCCCGCATCTTTTGATTTATACATTTTCAAATCATGAATTAAGTCTAAAAATGGCACATTAATACTACAAAGCTGACACTGACTAAGCTTAACTATAGTAAATCTAGAACTTAAGGCTAACACATTATAACATTCGCTTGAGTCTATTTTTAAAAGTAACACTTGATTCATTGAAGTCAAACAATTCAAACACATTATCAAAGACGCTTCACATCCCTCTTATGGGTTCGTTTTGACAATCTTCAGTGCGTTGAAATGGAAGACGCAGGAAGTGTCGTGACCTCAGATTTCTGTACGGCACATTCACGTGGATTTCAGACAGAATATTTGGAGCGTCTATTTCGCCGATTAGTAATTTTCCCACAAATACAGTCTGCTATAGTACGAATTACGCGAAAAAGTTTTAAGTCGTCAACATAGATAAGTTCACAGCCTGGTGGAATGACGTTGCAAACATCATTGAAAAATTTGAAAAAAAAGCAGTGGTCCAAGGTTGCTCCCCTGAGGCACACCCGACAAGTTAACGAAATTATCTGACTCGGTGTTGCCTAGCTTTATGCAGAGTGTGCGGTCAACGAGGTATGATTTCAGCCATGAAATGGTGTGATGCACCAAGACGTTCAATTTTGGCCAAAAGAATGGTGTGATCAACACGATCAAACGCAGCCTTCAGGTCGGTGTAAATAGTGTCCTCTTACATCCCGTTCTCCATGTTTTTAATACAATTCGATGTGAACTGAAGCAAGTTAGTAGTGATCGATCTACCGGGGTAAAGGCCATGTTGGTCTTATGAGATATATGTCTTGAACTTACGAAGTAGAACGTTGCCGACGAGAATCTCAAATAATTTTGATCCAGCGGATAGTGAGGTTATTCCTCGATAGTTCGTTACATCGTGTTTGTCGCCTTTTTTATAAACCGGGAACATAACAGACTTCTTCCAGCAGTCAGGAAATACCGCTTGCGAAAGCGAGTTGTTGAATATCATCCTCAACGGTACACAGAGCGCGATGGCACATTTTTTCAGAATAATGGCTGGGATACCGTCAGGTTCAGTGGAAGTTGAAGGTTTCAATTTTGTGGTGGCCTTCAGTACATCTTCATCAGTAAAACATAAGCTATTCAGGTTTACCACGTTCTGAGGAACGTCGTAGAGGGCATTCTCCATTTGAGATGTATTTGCAGTAGTGGAACTGAATACGCTTGAAAAGTGTTTCTTGAATAAAGAACAAAACCATCAAGCGTTTCCGCGTTTTCATTCCCAAGAAACATACTAGTAGGAAGCCCACTTTTTTTACTTTTACTGTTTATAAGTGACCAGAAGCGTTTTGGGCTTCGTTTGAGCTCAGATTGGGTGCGTAGTACATGCTGAGAATAAAGGAAACGATTGTAGATTTTATAATTTTTGCTTGCAGTAGTGAACGAAAGTTTAGTCATTGCGTTTCGCCGTTTGACGTATCTCCGAAGTGCCGCTGCCCTTAGTCGTCTTTGCTCACGAAAATGTCGATTAGACCAAACAGGCTTTCCCCGGGGGCGTGGTGCCGCTACAAAATTTCGAAATTGCTGTTTGAGCGTGTGCGAAAATATATCAGCTAAACTATTGATGTCAGGTGCGCGGCTTAGCAAAGTTTCCCAATCAATTGCAAGTAGAGCCCTCTGAAGTCCATCAAAATCGGTTTTAGACAAGTTGTATTGCTTAGTTTCAGACAACTCTTCAAAGCAAACTGGCTGCTTGCAAGCTAATGAGACAGAGACTGGCGGGTGATGAGCATCAATGCCAACTAATGGGTCGCATGCTTCGGCAATATTGCAGTTCAAAGCGGATTCATCGTTGACGAAAACGAGATCAAGGGTGCGATTTCGAGTCTCCGATATCGGGGGGGATATATACAACGCCCACACAAATGTTAGTGTCGTGTGTGCGAACGTCCACCCATGATTGTTCGAAATCAAATTCGGGACTAGATCTTCGCCTGGCCTGTAATCTGTTTGATACAGCCACGAGGATCCCGCCACCACGAGATTTACCTGTACTTGCTGTGTTACGATCGTTGCGGTAAACTATGTACATATGTCCAAAAAGCTGAAGGGAACTAATTTGATCATTTAGCCAGGTTTCAGTGAGGACGACGACGTCATGTTCGGCATCCGAAGCAGCAACAAAAAACTCATCTATTTTCGTACGTAGCCCTCTCACATTCTGGTAAAAGAATTGAAGATGTTCCTGTTCACGCAGGTTGCAACCCAATGGCCCGACATCAACGCAATGCTCAGCAGTAGAATTTGCCTGAAAAGCGGATCGATTTTCAACGACGGCAAAATCCGAGCATCTAGCTCCTGAAGAACATATACATTCTTGGTGTTTACCTGGGGGAAAACAAACGTGGTGTCTATGCTCTTTCATTCGCAGCGATGAGCGAGTTGCGTGCTCGCATTTATCAGGCGTCGTAATCTTTGTTTCATTTTTGTCATTGGTACATGGTATCTTTGCGGAATTTGTACTGCTGGTTGAGGTTGCAAATTGGGAATATGAGGATTTTAGAATACAAATACAATACAATGTTTTTCTATAATGATCTGTCACTCCTTTCTACTCTGGCAGATGAGGAGTCCAACACTAATGAAACACATATTTCAACCAATTTTTCCGGAAAAGGCTTACTTCACTCTCAGCTCCGCAAACCACAGGATAAGGATTTTGATACTCGGATGGCATATACATTGAATAATTCGGAGATTTGGATTCACGAGGAAGAGGAATTGGGTTTCGTTTGCTTGATTAATTCTCGAGTCATGCAGAAATTTGTGTATGGAAGCCCTCTCTTCCAGATGAGGAAGGGGCCTCAGTTGTAATAACCTCTTTCGAATCCAAAAGCTCCTACATACAAATTCTACTTTTGAACAGTTAGCTGAGCGGCGATTGTTTCTATACACGTTTCAGCACAAAAATCACATAAATAAGGTAAAATAGGGAAAAATATACCATTTCAGATGTTAAAGATGTGCGGTCCATCGACTCGGATCATTACCTCGTGGGAGGCAGAGATCTGCGGAATAGATACGTCTGGATATCCAGAGGTTATCAGCAGAAGGAGTTGCAGCAGAGTATACTCGGAAAGCTGATAGACGGATCGGTGAATCAACTGGAAAAGACCTGAATTAACAGTGAAAGCATATCCACGATGCGGTCAGCGCGAGAAGTGAAAGGTACTTACTTACTTACTTTATTTTATTGGCTAACGGACCGTTCACCGGTCTAGAGCCGAACGAATTAGAGATGTCCAGCTACTTCTGTCTAGGGCAGCCGTTCTCAAGTCTCCTCGTACACCAGCAGATCGTGCATCTTTTTCCACCGCGTGCGAGGCCTACCACGGAGTCGACGGCCTCTTCCTGGTTCTCTACTGAAGATAGTTTTGGCGGCTCTCTCGTCAGGCATTCTGGCCACATGTCCAGCCCACTGAAGCCTGCCCCGCTGTATTACCTTCACTATATCAGCATGTTTGTATACCTGGTACAACTCGTGATTCATGCGTCTGCGCCACACTCCATTTTCTAGTTTCTAGTACTTTACGCTCAAAAACTCCGAGCACTCGTCGATCAGCTTCCTTCAGTGTCCATGCTTCATGTCCGTAAAGGACCACCGGGAGTATCAGCGTCCTATACAGCACTAGTTTTGTGCGAGTTTGCAAGCTACGGGACCTTAGATGGTTACGTAGCCCGTAGAATGCCCTGCTCGCAGCTGCAACTCGTCGTTTCATTTCAAGGCTCATATCGTTGTCACATGTCACAAGTGTACCAAGATAAACGAATTCGTCAACCACTTCAAACCGTTCCCCATCTATCTCCACCTCAACACCAACACCACGGGGACTCCCACGCTCTCTGCCATACCATGTACTTCGTTTTGGCAGAGTTAATGACCACCAACCAGAGAAGTAGGTGAGACAACAGAAAGTTAAGTGGTTCGATGCTGAGTGTCTAGAGGTGACGGAAGAGAAGACGCCTACGCCAACACGTTAGTAGCAACTAATCGCGTGACGCGTCAGATGGGGGAGCAATACCGAGAGGCAATCACGATCTTCGTGGAGGCGGAAAATTGCTTCACCAGGCACGACACGGGGAGCTTCTATAAACGATTAACGGAATCAGGAACCGGACCGTGCCAGTATCTGCCATGTGTAATGACAGAAAGGGAAAACTGATAACCGATAAATCACAGATGGCCAGGCGTTGGAAGCATCATTTTTAAGTGGTGTTGAACGGTGAGGAAGGTAGCAGAGTCGTCGAGGGGAACAGGATAGAAATTCGGGAGGACGGACAAGCTGTGGACCCATCAACATTGGACGGGGTGAAGAATGCTTGCAAAGAGCAAAAGAGCTTCAAAACCGCCGGGAAGGACGGCTTTCAAAAGTCGGAAGCGAGCGGCTGTGTAGTGGAATTCACCAGATTATCCTAAGGGTATGATCTGAGGAACAACTACCTACGTACTGGTTGGAAGGACTCATAGGGCTATCTACAAGAAGGAACATAGATTTGACTGTAGTAATTATCGATGCATAACCCTCCGCTTGCTCCGCTTCCGTTTACAAAATTCTCTCCCGTAACCTGTCTCAGCGACGGAGGCTGTTTGTGGACAATGGACCAGATGTTTACCTTGTGACAGATCCTCGACAAGTTTCGAGAACACAACTTGCAGACACATTATCTGTTTATTGACTTTGAGGCGGCGTACGATACAGTGAAACGCAACGAACTGTGGCATGGCAGGTATTACTTGAACATGGTTTTCCAACAAAATTAACTAAATTGTTACGTGGACAGCGGGTTAATTTTCGGACGCGTTTGTGACGTCAGATGGTCTGAAGCAAGGTGACAGGCTCTCGAATTTGCTGTTCATTTTAGTTTCAGAAGATGCAATACGAAGGGCAGGTATGCAGAGGAGCGATATCATCATCACGAAGTCCCAGGTGCTTCTAGGCTTCGCGGTCGACATTGATACAATTGGTGTAAACTGTAAAGCTTTGAGGAGGCCTTCATGGCTCTCATAAGAAAAGCTGCGAGAATTGGACTTACCATAAACACTGCCAAAACGAAGTACATGGTGGCTGCAGAGAGCGTGGTAGTTCTGCGAGTGTTGGTGCTGCGGTGGAGATAGATGGGGATATTTTCGAAGTGGTCGACGATTTGTTTATCTTGGTACTCTAGACGTATTTCGGCAGCGAATAGGGCTTATTACGATTTGCGTAGCCAGCTTAGGTCCCGTAGCCTACAGATTCGTACAAATTTGCGCTCTCCAGGACTCTGATCCTCCCGGTGGCGCTCTACGGACATGAATCGTGGACGTGGAAGGAGGCCGATCGACGAGCGCGTGGGGTCTTCAAGCGTAGATTCCTGCGATCAATACTCGGTAGCAAACTAGAAAATGGGGTGTGGTGCAAGCGTATGAATCATGAGCTGTACGAAGTATGCAAACACGCTGATATTGTCAAGCCGATGAAACACGGCAGGTTACAGAGCACGTATGGCGGATGAACGACCGACAAAGATAAGATTTAGCAGAGCCCGAGTTTTGCGGAGCCGTATTCAGGATTCGGAATAGGATCTCAACGATCTGTCGCCATAAAAATAAAGTACCGGCAACTAAATTGTACATCTCTATTGATGTATTCGTGGGTTTTGTTCACTTTTGCACAAAAAATTCAGCAGCAACCGTAGTTATGACAGAGTAAACCAAAAAACACGCAAGTATAGAGTGGAAAAGGGCAAAATAGACCCTTTATCGTGCCCTGCACAGGATTAAAACATCACCGATCGATTTTTTGACCAATTTTACATAAGAAATGTTATATTTCAGGTTGCCAGCTTAGCGGTGTTTTTTAGTAGGAATTTCGGGTCATTTTTTCTCAGTGTGCGCTGGGGAGCATTTTTCGATCATTGGAGTCTTTACTGAGTAGTCGCATCTATAGCATGCTTTACTCCGGCCCGTCACATATTGATAATTTGACTGTCAAAGAATGGAACGCATTTTAAAGTTTTTCGACTCTTGAAGCGAAGTTTTCCGCCTCATCGATGTTGTGGAAGAGTTCTTGTAGCACCTGTTCTCCAACGTTTCCATTGTCTTCGGTTTAGTCCCTAATGAACCGCTGCAGTCGGGGTCAGTTTGCACAATGGTACTAAGACATTACCGGAATATGGGCCGGTGAGTAGTCGGTTATCGCGCAAGGCTTAGAATGGCCGTCCGCGATGTTAGTGTGGACGAAAATCGCCGGCCATTATGGCCTTACCATTTCATCAAGTTGGTTTTCAGATGTCATTCTAAAAGCACATTTGCTTTTCCGAAGTCTCGCACCAGCCTGGGCAACAAACAGGAAAACGAGCAGCGTCATGAGCTCGAGTCCTTTATGGATAATGATGGTTACTACATCTTTTTGCAGTTTGACTACGGTGGTGTCTATAGATGGTCTGTAGATTGAGTAAAACATTCAAAAATGAGATAGTTTCAGTATACTGACCTAGCCATGCGCGTGGTTTGCATAGCAAAGATTGATCCATTAGGAAAAATAAATAATAAAAGTTTTCTTATAATAAATAGTTTTGCGAAAAAAACCCAGAAACATCAACAGACTTCAGAACCATTCACCTTCAACCATTCAGATCAAAAAAGAGTTTTCACAGCTTCGAGTAGTAGCTTCCGCAGTGCCAAACCACCATATCCTACGGTGATTTTTTCTTCCGCAGACTGGGTGGCATGCGAACCACGTGTGAGATAATTCGGAATCTCGATTTTCGTTCGCGTTTGACTAAACCCGCATCTGTCCGCCATCACGAGTGGATGGATAGTAATAAGCTGCACGCACCAGAAGATTACGGCGGTCGGTATATCCGTATAAGCAAGTGCAAAGCACGTTTGTAAAATAAAACGAAAAGATGGTAAGCTACGATTAGGGTGTAGTTACAATTTAAGCTTTTTCTTTGGCTGTTTCATTCTATCCTAATGAATGTGAGTTAACGCAGAAAAGGCAAATGGCTCTCCTCACTGACTGAATCGCTGAACGGCTCACACCAAACGTCGATTCGCTGCTTTTCTTTCATATCTAGCATTGTTTGAACTTTTGTTATGTCTAAAACGGAATGTAATTGGTTTACCTGGGGAGTTTACAACAGACATCGAGGCATGTTTTCGCGATAAGTAAACTGGCCGAGTGTGGGAGAACCATCTCGCTTGTTTACCTTTATCTTTGTCTGATACACCGAGAGGAGCAGTAACGTTAGCAGGCGCGTTAGTGTGTGAATCATAATTTGCGCTATTTCAAATAAAGGTTAAGCACCGCGCACCGCTGCTGTTTAGGTAGTTTCGGGATTGGTTCATTTGGCACTAGCGCGCCACGATACGCATCTGCAGCCACCATCCGCGCGACTGCGGAAAGTTGGAAAACACCTTAAAGATTGTTATTAAAGCGCATAATTTGAAGAGTAATCAAATTATAAGTTGTTATTAGAGACGAATTTGGATGTAAGATCCTGCAATAAACTCTGCGCCATAGGGTTGTAACGACTAACGACACCGGCGCGCAATTATTAGATAAAATTATTGTTTTGGTGCATTGCATAATGTACCGCAAATCAAAACATATGCTCGCTTTGATAGTTTCGTGAATGTGATATTTTGCTATATAAGCTCCGTATGGTAACTGACGTCAGTTCAGAACGATTTGCATATTCATGATACACTGATGCGATGAAGAAATGTTTGATTACCAGAGAGAGAGACTGGTGAAGTAAGTAACCTACTTTCACGCGACTACATTAAACATTCGCTGGACCAGAGGCGCTTATTAATTGATACGCATGTACTGCTTGATACGCATAACACTAGGTGTTTACATCGTGTTCAGGTTGACGATAGCCGGTTTAAGATCATTGCCTTCATGCTCATGTTGTTTTTTCGTTCGATAAAACACTCGACGATTCTGATGTTATAGCAAATCGTAAATTTAAAAATTTGTGGTACTTAACTTGATCGTACGCCACCTCAAAATCTATAAATGATTGATGAGTTTGCAAGTTGCCCTCTCCAAACATTTTCTAAGATTCAACGCAGAGTTGACATTTGATTCGATGCAGGTCCTCTTTAATGAAAACTGCATTTGCATTTGATAGCAGAGGTTCCCTGCTTTCAGGAGACTCGGTGTTCAAAAGGGCCTTAAACTGCTTAAAACATTTCTCGCCACTTTCACAGAAAAAAAATAGACTTGAGTGATTTTTAATAATTTTACCTTCGTAAAATAAATAAAAAATAATCGTACAACTTTGGTTACACACTATCAACCAAGTTATTTTAGTGCAGTAATGTATAATTTATAGTTCATAAAAACATAATTGAAAAGATATACATACATTTAGAAAAGGTCATAAATAGGAAATAAACCTACAATAAATTCATACTACATAATCAACCCAACCTAGGAAATTAAAGCTTGGCCGATATAATGAGTAAAGTCAAATACGCTCTGACACAATCGCTCCGACAGACGGTAATGTTTAATAGGAGATAGTTTCGGATGATGAAGATTTGATGTTTTTTTTCTTCTTCTTTTCAACAATCTCTCATGATAACATCCGCCGTTGAACTTTAGCTTTATGCCGTTCAGCATAACAGCGGCGGTCAGACGGAGCGCAGCTACTTCAGTTTTCGTCCGTCGGTTTAAAGTTCATTTATTTAATTATTTCAGCTCGCAGCAGTAGTCATAGTCAGTCACCATTGACGTGTTTTCAATTGTTCCTCTTGAACCGCGCGAGACGGCATGCAACTTCCTATGCGCTAATAGGTGGGCCACTAAAGAAGCCACTACTACGGACGGGCGTTGCTTATGATCACGAAGGTATGCTTGAATGCGTGGCTTTGGAAAGTTTTCAATCTTTTCTTGTCATTAGCAGCCATCTGGTAGATACTTGCATGGGGAACTCGTTTGTTTTTTAACGAATTAAATTCATGCCACAAAGAGAATCAAGATCATTATAATTTTGATGTCCTATTCAGATTGAGAAGATGAAATTATCCACCTGGATGCTTTTTATGATTTCAACGTGTGTTAGGATCAAATTTCTACAATTATTACTGTTCGTTTTGAAGTTTTCATTTTAACCGGACAACAATTTTACATTGTCTGGTTGTTTTATTGTGGAACCGTTAACATCCTTTTTTGGAACACTGGAGAAATTTCTACATAACTACGTATGGGGAGAAATTCTGTGATATTAGTTTTACATTACACATGGGCGTGAACACTAATAACTTGATAATCGAGTGTGGCAGATTTCCCTTCTTCCCGGCACAATCACAACATCGTTGACTTGATGTTCATCAACGGTTGCGCGTAATGGCACGATGCCAGATCCGGCCAAAACAGAATGTCTCCTTTGTATGATCATGGAAAGGGTCGTTATGTACGGATTACTGAATTTGCCGCACCCGAAGATCGTCTGCAACGCCAAGTATTTTTTTGGAAAGTTTGTCAACCTTCTTTTCCCGGAACATCCAGGCCGGGGATCGGCGGTGTTCTCTTTTAAGTACTTCTAAGTAGTTCGGTTAGGTGCCTTCCTAACTGGATGCTTTGCTTTCGACCGCATTGATCTTCATATTTTGTTAATAAAGCTAAGCTGACTTGATGCCTCCGACAGTTTTGTTCATTTGCTACATACCTAACTGACAAATCACTGCCTTTCAGTAAAGGTTGGCTCAACTCAGTCTCATACCTTCTGCAAGAAGTTTGGAGTTTCACAGGGAAGCACCTTGGGGCTGCTGTTTTCCCTATTTTTTTCAACTATGTTTGTTTTATAATTCCACCTGGATTTAAATTACTACGTGCTGACAATTCAAAAATATTTCTTACTGTAAGCTGTTTAGAAGACGATTGCAGAAATTGCAGTTTTCAGAATGGCGCCGCATGAATAACCTCACGATAAGTGTTGCCAAATGTTCTATTATTAGCTTCACTCGGCGTAAAACTCCAATCTACTTTAATTATAAAATCCAAGGTGCCCCTAATGAAAGAGTTGACGTGGTCAAAGATCTGGGAGTGGAACTGGATTCGAATCTTACCTTCCAGAACCACTACTCTAGCATTATATCCAAAGCTAACCACAACGTATTATGCACATGGCCAAGGACTTTTATGACCCGTATTTAAATTACTATATGCTGGCGATTGCATTTATTACGAGTGAAATCTCTTTGGAATATGAGAGAATCCAAATGACCTGATTCTAGCTATCTTTCAGGAAGAAATCAGTTTGTCCGCTCGTTTAAATTTATCGAATAGCTTACTTCTCTCATTGACGGTTGGTGTTCCACAAGGTAGCAACCTTGGACCACTATTATTCCTGTGCGTCAACGATTATTTACTGACGATACTTCGTTAACGTACGAAGATGCCGACCCTGAGGATATGATATGTCGAATGAAGGATGATTAAGGTAATTTCCAAGCTTTCAGTAACAAAAACCTGCTCACGCCGTGTCAGAATCGGTATATTATGCAACTTTAATGCACCTCGGATTTTTCTTTACCAAAAGTTAGTTCAGGGTCTAAGCTTTAAAAAAAACGATTTTTAAATATTCTATCGGGAAATACTTGAATAAAATGAGTTTGATTTTTTTTTTATTTTTTATCATTTTTGCCCGTGTATGGAGACGCTAGATACATTGTAACATATGGTATGGTAACGATATAAACAATGTTTGTTTGAGTTTGTGTGTGTGTGTGTGTGTATGTGTGAGAGAGAGAGAGAAAGGGGGGGAGGGCAGTACCGTGTACAATATGACTTTTATCGATAGGAAAAATATTCATGTACCTGATGTATCTAGGTATTTTTTTTTATTGTGGTTTCGTATGTGGCTGCCATTATACGCGACGACTGCATTGAGATGATTCTGATGATATCTTCCATGCATTTCAGAAACTTATTGATTCATCCATGTTTTAGCAAAATCACAGTGAATAGTTTCAATGTTCTGTTCCGAACATCGTCCAAGTCCTTCTTTTGCAACCAGAAGTTGACAGCACCCTCTCACAACTCAATGAAACGTTGTTGATATGTAGGGTTAACGCCCAAACACAATGGATACGTTTGCGTTGCGTTGGCGTTAATTTGACAGAAAATGTATGGGCTAACTGTCAAATTGCCGCAAACACAGTCGCAACGTTCCCATTGTGTTTAGGCCTTCACCTTTACCCTCTAGCGCCCAGATTAATTTTAAGACAGACTTCGAAATAAACACTTATGCGGCTTTATAAAAAAAATTTAAGTTCTTATTGAAGCTTTTTAGAGGTTCAACCACAGACCGTCTAAAGGCGGCACTGGGCACTAGAGGGTTGAGCAGCTTTGTATATTTTTGAATATAGAAAAAAGTGATTGTGAGATAGAGAAAAAAATATATGGGTCATTCCATGGCAAGTGATAAGGCAAATGCAACGACCCTCTCCGATTCGTTTCAAAATGAATAAAATGAAACGTTTTAGGTCGTAACAGAAAAATCCAGAGTTTTGGGTCAATCGGACAGCCCCCTCCAATTGCGGAGCCCTCAACTTTTGTATTTTTTGACAAAAAATCATTTTCCATGTTTTGGAAAAACATCATTTCTCAGAGGCCGTAGGAGCTACAGACAATATTAGACACTCATTTTAAAGTTTATTAAATTTACAATCGAATGACATCATCAGATTTTGCAAACAGTGTTGCCAATATTGATATTTTTACGTTTAAAAACTGAAACTTTGTTTATCTCAAAACACCCCTAAGTTTTTTCAAATCTGATGTAACCATTGTATTCAGCGGAAAATTTTACAAAAGAATCACCTATCCACAAAATGCAATATGCGCCGTTGCGGAGATATTCAACTTTAAGATAACGAGTTCGTTTAATTCCAACAATACGCCTACAAATGCAATAAGCCTTATTAAAACGCATCCCAAACTAAATCTCCGCTACGAATTTCAAAAACTGGTTTTTCATATTCTACTTCATGGTACCTGAATTAACAGCCATTAAAGTACAACGTGCGTTTCATATATTATATATATTTAACAAGTTTGTCGAAAATTAACGTTTGATTTTTGTAGTGGTACGTGACGAATTTTGTTTAACTTTTGGAGTAAAATTGAAATAGGTACCCGATCAGAGCTTGACATTGTCTTCATTAAAATGGTAGCGTCAGCTCTAGTCAGCTCTACTCAGCTCTATTTTGTCTCTCGTTTTATTACAAATTTGAAATTTTTCTTTGAGTTGCCGAATCATTTCCTCTCCAGCACTTTGGCGTCGTACACAAATTACGTAACGATAAAAATCTAGATTTCAGACCCCCTCCCCCCCTCCTATGTAACGATAAGTAACGTTCGATATGACTCCCCCCCCCCCTAAAATTACGTAATGCTGAACAGCCTGACCCCCCTCCGAAATTTTCAATTTCGAGCAAACATCACAGTTACGTAACTGTCTCTACTACCCCCCCCTCCCCCCTACGTAACAATAAGTAACGCAGACTCAACCCCCCTCCCCCCCCTTCATGCGTTACGTAATTTGTGTACGACGCCTTTCTAGACCTTCATTTTGCTGATTAGAAACAACCTCAAAAGTTTTTTTTAAAGCTTTTGAAGCCTTGAGCAGTTTTTCTCCACTATACTTTTTCGATCGTTTGACCTTCGACTCACTAACGGGTGATTGACCAAGAGATTGCAAAACCGTGTAAAGGCAAACCAGCTGTGTCTTTACTATACAAGTAAACAATTAAAATAGTTTCAAAACAATTTCAAATAAAATAAAACAATAATGACATCGCTGAAGTGAGCTAATCATTTCATTTCTAACATTTTCATGTTGTAGAGAATATAGTGTGAAAAATCCTTTTACTCAGATCATGCGCAGTTTCAGCTAAATGATCCACCTCACCGGTATCTATAACATGGAAATAATGAATGTTAACTATACTGCCGTTCCAAGCATAGTTGTCCCATGTTCTATACGAACCTTATGCACGCTGGGACAACTATGCTTGGAACGGCAGTATAATGCTTGTAACATTACTTGTGCTGAGGTATACTATTTTTACCGATTGCTACACCTGTTTCCTGATCCATCATTCTATCTTGCGAATTATCCTTACAACCTCCGCTCTCAGTGAGTTGGATGCATGTCTCTCGACCTTTTACTATTTCCTGATTGTACTCATGAAACCTGTCATGAAAACGTGACGAAATTATTTGTGAATGAAATGATTTAAAAATTTTTCTTACGAGCACCGCCATGGCAATTCAGCGGATTGCAGCATTGCTTCTGTCTATCTGCGAAATATTGGTCTAACTGTTCTTCATAGCTTCCGCATATAGTTTGCAAACGTTGAGCACCAGACCGAAGTTTGAATCAAATCCATTCTCGCGATGTTAAATGCGATCGATTGTGATTTTCAGCTGTACACTTACTTTTTAAACTCAAACCTATTGAACACACCATTTTTTTCATTGTCGTGTAGACACAAACCAACCTACGTATGTTTTAACAGAAACCATGTTATGGAAACAAAAGAATAAACCATAAAAAGGCCATAAGACTTGAGATGTGAAATAGTACTTTTGTTTCGAGTGCTTTTCAATAATTGGTCACATTTGTTGTGTGAATTTAACGAACTCGTTATCCTAGAAGTTGAATATCTCCACAACGGCGCATATTGCATTTTGTAAATAGATGATTCTTTTGTTGCGTGAAATTTCTGTTTTCGAAATTTTTTTTTGATGCCAAATGACTTAAAAACGCATGAGACGTATAGAATTGGTGTCATCTGAATAAATTTATTTTTTGCAAAAATCGACTCTCTGGGACTTAGTCGTTTTCTCAATTGTGGAAGGTTGAGTTCAAAATATTTAGAATTTTTTTTTTTTTATTCTCGCTTATTTCCCGTCGGTCTAGTTCCGCCACTGTTGTGGCCAATCACCGACGCCCAGGGAGGCGACTCCACACCCAGGACCCTAACTCACGACCCGTTTATTAACGGACCGGCGCCAACGGCTTTACTTCCTCATGCGATGGAAGGCGTGATCCCAGAGATGTTTCGCCTCAGAAAATCTCCCGGTGTCGGCTAGGATTGAATCTAGACCAGTTTGGGTTGGTTGTGAGTGGATCACGCCACCTCACAACCATCGACACCTATGTCGGCGGTTGGATTCGAACCCAGGCGTCGAGCGTGGTTGGCGGAGACGTTACCAACCACACTAGGCCCCCGCTATAATATTTAGAATTTATCTTTTGAAATTGATCACTTGTCTCTCGAAATAGCTTGTATAATGATATACACTATAACCAGCATCGAATACATTGTGTTATTCGACAAAGGGTGGCTCATAATATTGTGTAAAAATGAGTATAAAATGAAAAAAAAGTAGGAGGTTGTATCCAAGACACGACCGCATAAATGACGTAGAACTACGTACACTATTAACAAATGCATTGAGTGTTTCATTACCCTAGTAACACAACTGGTTTTATCAAAGTTTCATAGCGCTTTTTTGGCTGTATTGAGCGCTATAAAACTTTGATAAAACCAATATTTTTACTTGGGTAATAAGTTATAATGTCTACTAATGAAGAATTGTGAATTTCGTGAACCGGATTCAGCAGTTAGCAGAACGTGCCGAGTTAAAAACCATACACAGCACACACACACAAATCATACCATATTATAGACACACACACATCATACAGACACATACACATCATACCATATCATACAGACACACACACATCATATCATATCATACACACACATCATGTCATATCATCATACCATACACACATCATACCATATCATACACACATACACACATCACACCATATCATACACACATCATACCATATCATACACACACAGCAAGCAAGCGACCAATCAGAGGACGTTTTTTTTAATTCAACAAGGCTTGAAAATTTTCAATAGTGCAATAGTTCGTAGATTCAAACAACATTTTTCTGCATTTGGGCAGATGCGTGTATAGTTTTCCTATCGATTGCTACAGGAATGAAGAAAATCGGTTGAAAACCAACCGACCTATAAGCAATTGAAAAGGGACAAATTTCGTCCCAGTTTTTCAGTTTGCATCCTTGTGTGGTATGCTAAAGTAAAACGTAGTTCTACGTCAAAAGGCATTTTGCTGTTCAAAATCGGTTGCTGATCGCAACCTTTGTGCCCCAACAGTGGGGGAGTTAAGATACACGGATAACATGCACTGTGGAAGCTATTTCACCTTCTGTAAATTAGACGGCCGCGATAGATGTAACTGCTAGAATCCGCACAGAATACTTGCTTACGTTGTCAAAAATTATTAACTTTCAATGACTTGTTTATTTGCCTTGAAAAAAGGTATTTTGCTGTTCAAAATTGGATTTGGTGATGACGATCTTTATGCTGCCCTAACACGGGGGAATAATGGCAGTCTGGCGACACACGCTGAGAAGAACCGCGCTGCTCCTGAGACGTGGTGACCAACCACAGGGCTAGTGCTGCTCCTAAGGAAGGACGACTGCTGTTGTCGCTGTCTAGAACTATTATGAGCGGCTCCGGCAGAAACAGGCTCTTATATTGGCCAAATAGCATGTTTTCAATTGCAAGGTATATGATTATGTCGACCGTGCTTGGAAAGCAATCATAGAACGACCAATCAGAGGACGTAATTTTCGTTTAAACAAGGCTTGACAATTATCAATAGTACAATAGTTTGCATAATCAATCAACAATTTTCTACATTTGGGTGGATGCGTGTATTATTTTCCAAACATACACGAAAAAGCAGTGGCAGGAAGTTCCGGGGAAGTGTCAATAGCTGCACCGTACGTGAAAAAGAGAATATGTGAGAAAATCCGTAAGGAAGCAAGTCTCCAAAACTCACTCCAGGCGTGGCCAATCGAGTCGGTCTTAGATTTAACACTCACGGATACAATTTTATTGACTTTTGTTGATTATGGATTAAATAGACTCTAACTGAAATATAGATCATGATCTTCATTACCGTTTCAAACCGTTTCTTCCAACCAATTTATCAATAGTTTTAAAATAAAGCTCTAGAACTTATGCTTTCACTCTCCAAAATTGGAACTAATTGTCTTAGGGTGGCCATGACACCCCTGATACCCCTTTGCATCCTCCATGCAATAAATTAATTTACTGCAATTTTATCCCAAATTTCAAACCAATTTCGTTCAAGTTATTACCTGTCGCAATTTTCCGACTTACTGTGCTATTGATTGCATCATTGATCACACCAAAACTAACCGTTTCCACAAACTTCGACTTGGGTGCCGCCTCTCTGGGCTACCAGCCAAAAAGAAGGAAGCATGGTGCTCTATGGTAATATGCACAGACGGAAAAATCACACCACCGACCGTATGCTTGATTGTTTGAACAACTCACAAAAAACAGCTAAAACTGGCAGGAAAGTTGCGAGTTAACGGCGCGCGTAAATTGTGGCATTTGGACTTCACCGACTGAAACAGTTACTGTCGGCGTGGTTTAAAACAACTTTCGTTAAATACGTTACGTTTGTGGCGTGAAATATTCAAAGCTTTAAAGCATGCATGTGATTCCCTATGTGTTGTTTTTTTTAGGGTAATGATCCATAGAATTGAGGTATTGAATAACAATACATTAAATTTTAGAGACGTACCTGCTCAGGTTTTAAATTTATCGATATAAAATTTATGAATTGCCTAAAAGCCTAAACAAAGAATTTTTTTGAATAGCCAACATGAACAGCCTTTACTTATTCAATGCACTAATTTCTTTTTTCTCTTCAGCGGAAAGGATGCCAAACCCTCATTACAGCTAGCGCACCTGGCCCCTCAGGCATGCAAAATCAACTTCCCTAAGCAGTGGACTGCCTGAATACCGAACCACAATGCTAACCATCGTCGGCAGGTGCGGAGCAGTACGTGTGAGGGCAGCAGCAACCATCGTCGGTAAAAACTGTGACCAATGTTTGCAATTTTCCATACTGGCTTCGGCACGGTTACAGTTCTGACTGAACGGCAAGCTTTCCACCTCTTCCCACCTGCCCGCTTTGACACGTTCAACCAATTTTCTTCGCTAAAATGTTCGACGATATCAAAATGTGCCTGATGGACCTGATCAAGGTCAGCAGTCCAAAGTCGAAAAAATCTCTCCAAGACATGACGGCCGGATATTCGGTAGATTTTATGAAAAAGTACAACGACATAAACATAATCCACTTCAACGAGAACATGTCGATGGTTAACAAGCTGGAAAATGTTCGTTTTTCACCCTCGAACTACACGAACCTGTTCAAAACTAACCCACTGCTGGAGGGAAAAAGGGGTAAATCGTTCCGCGAATGGGGCGTCGAGAGTGCTAGTTTTGATTTTTCGTCGGACGATCGTGACACCCTGACGATGACAAGCTACTCGCACTGCTCGGGTGATGAGGCAAAATGTCGCCTGTTGCCAAAGACGATCGAACCGCGCAGACCGCCGCCGCTGGCCGCAACCAACATCGGCAACATTGACGAGGATGATGATGATGACGATGGCATCATAATAAACCATTACAGCCTCGAGGAGTGCCTGGCGGGCGGTTTGGCATCGCAGCTGGATTCGTTTTGTACACTGTGTACCTCTTCGTTCAGCTTCAGCAACTGCAATAACTGCGAGAAGTCGGCATGTGGCTCCAAGTGCAGCGGCGATAGCAACACCACGATCGATGAAGCCGAGCTTTCCTGTGTGTGTCTGCAGAAGCACGGGTAAGTTTATGAAATGAAAAACTAAAGCTTTTATTGTGGAGTTGTGGAGTATGTTCAAGTGGGGTTGGCTATGGTGAGCTTTTTTACTCCTCGGTGTATAACAAGTAGACGCAATCAGGGCGTTCTACTGAAAGAGAGATGATCACATCTTGGTGATGCCAGAGATAAACCCAAATTTTTATTCATGAACATATGGTTTTTGCTGTACCAAAATATTAAAGCAGAATAACTCATGCCTAAAAAGTCATCGGAGCAAGATCGCGCCAAATCACCGATGGTCGAATATCGACCATTTTTGATTTGAATGAAACTTTGCACACGTATTTGGCGCAATTTCCACAGATGGAGCGATTTTTTACACCCATGAGTTACATTCTAAAAGGGCGTATGCCTTTTAGCATAGGTTTTATTCGAAGCATTGTCGCCCAGAAATCGTTGGTTGTATAGAAAAACTGTCTGAAAATGAGTTGCAGGGAATTAAAAATGCATCATAAAAAAAAAAATATACACTGTACAAAAAAAAATTTTTTGACCAAAAAAAATTAAAAATAAACATTAAATTTCCATTTAAAAAAAAGAGTTGAATTTTTTTTTAATTTTTTTTTAAAGAAACTTGACGTTAATACGCAACTTTTAAAATAAAGTCCAGGATGGTGAAATGAAAAATAATTTTTTTATGGTAGATTAATTTTTTTATGAAAATTCTAATTCAAACAGTTTTCAAAATATTTGTATTCTGATGATTTTATAAGATGCAGAGAGTCATTTTAAATCAAAAAGCTCTTGGTAGTTAACATTCTAAAGGCATTGGTTTTCGAGTTATTTCTAATTTAAGCTCGAACAATTATTAATATTTGGGAAAATACACGTTTTTTTAATTTGTCCATGGTTCTCCAGCAAAACACATACGTTCATTGGAATGCTTGATCAAAAATATACAATTCATTCTTTGACAACAAAACGATTGGGCGAAAGGTTCTCAAGAAAAGAGTTAAATGTTCTAAGTGATATAAATATATATAAGAATCAAATATTTATTTTCGAGTTTTATTATCTTAGGAACATATTTTTTTATGACATTAATACTTTACAGAACTAGTTTCACCTTATTTTTACAAGCGCAAAAGAATTGTATGATTGGGCTAATCAGAAAAGTAATGAAAATTCATCAAAAATGTCATTTAGTTGGGTATCATATAAAGAATATGAACAAGGAGCAGAATGGAGCAATATTTTCAAAAAATATAAAATAATAGCTGGCACACAAAAGTATCACTCGTTTGTTCCGTTTTCAGAAAATAAGATACAAACGAAGCTGTTTTCAAAAGATGACGAATCATTTACTTATGATGTATATAAAATATAAGGTTCTGTAAAGTATCTATGTCATAAAAAATATGTTCCTAAGATAAGGTTTAAAATTAGTTTATTTGACACGGCACGATACATTTTTTGTTTTACTGAGCCAAGTACAATTCGTATTAATTTTACGTTAGCAGGGAAAAGAGGGAGGCCTTTTATTTATTCTCGCGGCCGACTACGAGCTAGTGGGGATTTAAGGTGAGAGGAGGGAAATACAATTCTTGCTTAAAACTAATTAAGATATACGATCTATTTGTGTTTCGACTGGTGTTCTTTTTTGTTTTTTAAACATAGATTTAGGCTCTTAGTGTTCGTCGGTTCCTAAGATAATAAAACTCGAAAATAAATATTTGATTTTTATATATATTTATATCACTTAGAACATTTAACTCTTTCCTTGAGAACCGTTCGCCCAATCGTTTTGTTGTCAAAGAATGAATTGTTTTTTTTGATCAAGCATTCCAATGAACGTATGGTTTTTGCTGGAGAACCATGGACAAATTAAGAAAAACGTGTATTTTCTTAAATTTTAATAATTGTTTGAGCTTAAATTAGAAATAACTCGACAACCAATGCCTTTAGAATGTTAACTACCAAGAGCTTTTTGATTTAAAATGACTCTATGCATCTTTTAAAATCATCAGAATACAAATATTTTGAAAAATGTTTGAATTTTCATAAAAAAATTAATCTACCATAAAAAAATTATTTTTCATTTCTCCATCCTGGACTTTTTTTTTAAGTTGCGTATTAACGTACAAAAATTAAAAAAAATTCAACTCTTTTTATAAATTGAAATTTAATGTTTATTTTTAATTTTTTTTGGTCAAAAATTTTTTTTTTGTACAGTGTATATTTTTTTATGATGCATTTTTAATTCCCTGCAACTCATTCTCAGACAGTTTTTCTATACAACCAACGGTTTCTGGGCTACAATGGTTCGAATAAAACCTATGCCAAAAGGCATACGCCCTTTTAGAATGTAACTCATGGGTGTAAAAAATCACTCCATCTGTGGAAAATGCTCAGTTTGCTGAGCCAAATACGTGTGCAAAGTTTCATTCAAATCAAAAATGGTCGATTAAATTTTCGCGTATTTCCAGGCGATTTGAAATGATTTTGCTCATCGGGGATTATATGGTCGGTTTTTCGCATCCTCGCAAACTGCATACATTGCCCGCTTTACTAAAACTTAAAATGTAAGTCATAAGACAAAAATGAAATTAGTTTGTAAAGTATATGGTCGGTGTAAAGTCAGACTTCAACTGAATTTCGAAGTTTTTAGGATTTTTAACCAATTTGGAATTTCTATTGCTTAGAAACAATGGATATAAAAAATTTTTCGAACTGAGTAGTACTACGCTTTAAATTCATTTTCCTCGAAGTGATAAAAATTTCGTTCCGGTCTGACTTTACACAAACCATGTAATTAATGTTTTTACATTACGTTTAAAGCAAGCGTGTACTCACAGTTTATTTTAAGTTTCTTCTTATTGAATGGTAAATACCTTTAGTTTTCTAAAAATGTATTCTTTGGTACGGGCTAGTTACAGATGCCTGAGCATGATAGCATTTTTTTCATACCCTAGATAATTCCTTTCTTACAATATGAATATATAAAAAAAATTATTTATGAATGTTCACAAAATTGTTTTGGCATCAATATCCATGATTGTGGAATACGGATACAGTGTGTATACAGATTGGCGACACTAGATAATTTATAACCCTTATTGATTGCCATAGTCACTACACAAGGGACGTACTACAATCTTTCGTTTAGCTGACAAAGACGTCCGTTGGAAAAGTTCCAAAAATCAAACGATCCTATCAAGGTGGAGAATATTGATTTGAGCAACTGAAGCAGTTCTGCATCGAAACGAGAATTCAACAGCAGTTAATAACAATATCTAGTCCTTAACAAAACGGATTCGCAGAACGTGAAAATAGGTCTCTGGTCGAGAGTATGTGTATGTAATCTCTCTATTTTTTCTTTATGCCAGTATTTTTGTTTTTTTATGCATGTTCAGTTCTATTCAAAATGGCTTCGAAACAAAGAGCCTTGCGCAAGCGTATTGTACAGTTCTAACTGAACTTCACGGTAATCTATTTGAGAAGTGAATATCCTGCAAGTTTCAACAATAATTTTCCAGGAAGACAGTGGATGACCGGCTAAAGTAATGGACAAAAAAGTAGGAGGGTGGTATCCAAGACACGACCGCATGACGTTGGACTATGGTATTTTTATATTCCATTAAAACAAATAGTAGACGGAATTGTAACTCTAGTATTTTCTGCAATTTTATCTAACAGTGCATTTCTAAATGCGAAGACGTAAAGCGGTATAAATAATAATATATACTAGAATAATGGATTTTTCATATAAGTGCTGTCACTTCAGAAAAACCTCACTTCGTACCTGCACTACGTTTTGGAGACCAGAACGATTCAAGCGAAAATTTTACGATTGGACATTGTTCGACATTAAACCGTTCAAACTCATACTTGGTTGGCTCCAGCCCAGCATATAACTTAATGTATTTTAAGTACAAAAAGGTTAATTCAATAACTCAAAAAAGCAAGAGCTCAATTATACGCTTTTTGGGTAGTTGTTATCAAGGTTTTGGCGAGTCACTGTAAAATATATTACTTCTTCAATTATGATTTAGAGTATTTCTTAATGTTTTGTTATTTTTCACGATAGAGACAAGTTTGTTTTTTTTTTCTTTGTGCGAGAAACTAAAACAAACCCGCGCACCGAGAAATAAAAACGAAAATCAAATATATGCTCGTTGAGAAAACTTTACCGATAATTTATGATACTCCTTTTAGCGAAAAATATTAAATCTTTGATTAACACCCGCTATAGCTACCCAAACACGTGCTATAGTAATCCATACATACGAACGAATAAGAAATTCTATTCAACGGCGTGCGCTTTTATAAGCGACTAATATTTGCCACCACCAACTTTCTGCTGATTCAGAAAGAACCGTTCGCTCTGCCGGCCAACGCACGAATGAGAAATTCAATTCGATGGCGTGCGTATGATATTGGTGCAGTTTTGGGATGGAAATGATGGGGTGAAATGTTCTAATGGTAACTTTTACATCAAGGTTTCGTCAGTTATTTGGAAAGCGGGAGGAGTTTAGAAGAATATGGAATGGCAAAGGATGTAAAACAACAACAACAACAAATTGTTTACAAAGTCAGATCGATTGTATCCGTTAGTGTCGGCTGTGCATGGGAAGATAGGTAGTGATTGGTTGCTCGGTATGATTTAGACAACCGATATTATTTACCAATTTTTCAATAGTGTATCTCAAACAATAGGTTATTTTTGCTACATAAATTTAACCGTAAAAATTTTTTTGATCGGTTGATGCCAAAACCTGGATATTCTGAAAAGAAATGACTGATTTAGGGGAACTGCTCCATTATTCATCTCAGCCCATATATTCAATTGCATTTAATTTATTTATCACCTGGTAGTGTAAGGTTAAACCTTTGAAATTACTAGTTCCGAGTTGCATAACGTTAAATACATATACATAACTATCTAATTTATAATTTATAATCCTATTTACTACTTTAACTTTACAACAATAATATATAGTAATGTTTGTCTAGAGTTCCAAAATTAGAGGCAGCCCCTCTTGAAATTTGCTTCCGAAATCGAAAGCTTAATCGTAGAAGGCATCAAATTCCAATTTACCACACCTCTGACGAACATCGTGTTAGCGTAGCTAGCCGTACTGTTTCGTGGAATTATGTAGTTTTGAGAACGGCGACTTTTGGTTGGGATCAGTTTTTGAAAAAGCACTGGGGGTACTTGCGTTTTAAAAAGTTTCCATAGAAACACACAGGATCGGTATGCGTATAAGTTCTGAATCGAGCATCTCATACAACATGAAAACACAATTGAAACCATTTCCCGGGAATTGCCTTTTCCCGGGATTCCCCGATCCCGGGTATAGGAATATTGATTCGCGGGATCCCGGGACTCCCGAGCTCTTCGGAAAATTTTCCATACAATATTGCAATAAAACTAAATATCGTATCAAAACACGAAACTGACGTCGTAGAAGTGTAGAGCAGCTTCATAGTGTGCATTATACGAAGCAAATATTTGCTTGAAACGACGATCAATATTTGCTTGCCGTGTAATATCAAATTATTTGCTTAATTTATTTGTCAAAAATATATGCTGTCTTATTCAGTAAATGATAAATTAAGAAATATTTTCTTCGTCTCATGTCTTTTTTGCTAGTGAGTTCACTACTAAGCGGATAGTTGCTTGATTTTTTCTTTGTTTATTGACAAAAAAATTTTGAAACCTATGAATTGATAAAAAAAAATGGAAATCCGTAAATCAATGCGACCAGAAATAAATTAATTAATAAAACTCAGTCAGTGTAACTTGGGTCGTGGCCGCAATTTCACATTATTTACGAAGGCATTCAAATGCTCTAAAATCTGGCTGCCAAACACTCAGCTTTATCTTTAACAAACTAAAAGTAATGGACTCTTCAGTTTCTAATGGAATGTAGCAAGAGCTGGAATCGGTGATTTAGAAGTATTTTATAAATCAGACACCAACGGTGATTCAGCGATCTTAAGCAAAGTTTTACAGAAGGGAACTACATTATTTGGGCCGAACGAAATATTGTCAGCGGAACTGAGGCGATTGATAGACGATTGTTCATGGATTTCTGGAGTGTGTAACAGGCCCGCCTTTCTGCACCCCGATGCTAAGTGGGTGGCATAAGCGCCACTCTCCTAAGAGAGACCACCCACCACGATGATTGCCCAGCGTGAGACCCTTAGGGGAGGGTTCCTTTTTATCCCTATACTAGGGAGGGGAAAGCAGTTGGCCGACTCCAACACCTATCGCGGTACTCCATCAGAAAATTACGTCAGATGACCTTGCGCACACATTAAACCCCGTGCCTTCAAGCAACGGTTAGAATACTTGCTAGACAAACCGGGAGAGCTGTTATCATCACGGGCAAGGCCCTATACTTTAACCCGTCTTCCCACCGGTAAGAATCGGGAGAGATCGTGGCTGATTTCAGGGTCAGCCTTCCCAGTACAAAAACTACACAAAAATAAACTACAGGACAACGTCACGCGGACCGCATGAAAACCTCTCCCAAGACACTAAGGGAAACAGCGCACAATATTACCAATGAGTCACAAGTGCGGTGGTACAAGTTACTTGGGGTTTATTCATCACTTTCCAATCTTAACGTCAAACATTTGACTTCATATTTCTCTTCGCTAGGCCTAGTCTATCTTTTCCTTTCCTTTCCCATTTAAGCTTCTAACTTCTCTTCCTACTGTGCGTTCTAAACTTCTTTCATTTCCGATCCGAATCTATCGATCAATTCTCTAGGGTCTCGGCCCTCACCTTCGGTCACATGCGCATGGACTATTTATAGGTACGTACTCACTCAGTGCTGCCTACCACTCTCGGTGGATTTTACCTTCCGCTTCGTTATCTGGTCAATTTCGTCCTAAGGCCAACATGGGGTCCTCCACGTTGCTTATCGGCTCTGCACTGCTGCTGCTGGTGGATCAGTTAATTCATTTCTCTCCCTCTCTCGATGCTGCTTCTAGCGCGCTGCGCGCGCCTGCTGTTGGCGTTGGATGCTGTGCTGCACTCGGGCTGGATTAGCTTATCCTTCTCGTCTGGATGCTCTCTCGTTAGGGCGCACAATTGAGGTCGCGTCCCTTTTCCGACCTTGTAGATCGCCGGGCGGATTCTTCAGTCCTGGCGGTGGCTCTATAGTGATTGCTGGTCCGAACTGGTAGTTAGTGGTGCGGTCGCGGCAAACCTTTCAAATAAATAATAGGCCACACGTGGCACTGTGAAGCGACTGCTTCTTTTTCGGTGAGAATTTGTGGCTTACCTCTAAATCGCACAGGTGCATAAACGATCGCACGCACTAGCTACCCTAGCTGAATGGGAACAGCTTATCTATCTAGGGAAAGGAAATTTAGTGATCTTGTTCGAGATTCACATGCGGTTATCACCTTACACTTTTCCTCGTACACGCGGAACTAATCAAAAGCAACTCCTACCTCCTCCACTGGCCAGACTAAAGAGAAGTATAGGAGCCTAAGAGTCCTCAGATAAACCGTCCTTCGGTAACTTCGTTACCGGAACCTGCTTCGCGAATATCTAATCGCGCTAAAAGCACGAAGGTCAAAATTGGGCGAAGATCATCTTCTTCCCGCGATCAGTTATCATCTATCCCAACTGTCCCAGCCCAAAGGATAGAGAGGAAAAGATTCTCTCTCCCACTGCAAAGGTCGATAGACTTTCTCGGCTGGGTCAATCATCCCGTCGCATCAGCAGCATCGGTGGAGAAAGGCAATTAGCGCACTTGAGCACCAGGGATCTCATTTTTCAAATATTTTGCCAATTACTATTCTGACTGTGGCCTTGCTTGCGGTGATTGAAACAAACGTTTTATTTGGAAAACCGTTTTTAAATATTTAAAGTGAAACTTTATTCGGAGCATGCAAATATTTAGTAACTAATATTTACAAACAATAATTATCATAACTTCTATGTACATGTACTCGCTACAAGTGAACTTGAATAAATTTTGTTTTTCAATTGATAAATAAATTATAAACGATTGTTTGAAACTTTTTATTAATAAACTTTATTTGAAATCTCCTTTTTGCTAAGGGTTTTTTCCTTTCCCGGTTCCCGGGAATTCCCGGGAAATGAGATTTTTCATTCCCGTTTCCCGGGAAATCTATTCTCGGGAATATTGCAAACCCTATTCCTAACCCCTGAGATTCTTTTCTTAATCACTGTCGTAAATACCCACTATTACCTTATGTGTTTCGACCAGATAAAGCATCGTCACATTACACCATAAAAAAAACCACTCGATTCCATTTGTAGGGGTACTGGGGGTAAGCTCGGCACTGAGGGTAAGAACGTCACCCCTAGGATTTTACTAGAAAACGCTAATTAACTGTGTTTTGGAATATGTGAAGTGTTGGTATTTAATATTTTAAACATTTTAAGATACATCGAAGCCACTGTGAAACGTCAAACGTCAAAATAATAGACAAAACATACGCTACTGCAGCTGATGCGTAAACTAACGTAATTTTTCGTTAGTGGAACTAAAGCTTTTATTCATTTGAAAAGTCTAAAATAATTTTTCGTTGCTCTACAATTTATTGCCTGTATTGTTGACAATCACAGGAATTCGATCTGAGGTAAATTGAAGCGATAAATTTGTAGAAATACTTTTTTTTTAAATGTGTGCTGTCGGAGTAACACCGTCACCCAGTGAGTGAGGTAAGCCCGACATGGTCTGAGGCTAGTTGGATGTTACTGACACATATTTCTCATCTATTACCGATGTCACGCTGGTAAACAAATTAAATAATCGACTTAGAACCATGCACTCAAGCTCTTCTGTGATTTATTAACGATTTCAAGGGTTATTAGAGGTGTCAAATGTACTGAATCAAGTCACAAAACTGACGGCTCTCTCGGTGGTAATATTTCAAATACCACCTGGAAAGCCGTAAGTTTTGTTTTGTGCTCCGGTGTGGTCAATGTGATCCTGGCTTCAATGAAACTAGTTAATAATATGATTTAAAGTGTCACATGATAGGCTTGCCGAGTATCTAATTCTTTCATTGTTTATACATAATGTTCACCGGAACTTGTTCCGGCAATCTGCCCAGAACCAGCTAATCGACAACAACCAAATTCAACAGTAACATACAGAAATGTAAGATCTCTCATTCGGCGGTTTCCGAATTCAAATTGGTTCAGTTAATTCGAGTTAATTCATGAACAAACTTAGGTGCCGGTGTTACCCCCAAGGGGTACCGGTTTCACCCTCACTGATTGCTAAACGTCGTTTTTATCTTAATTTCAAAACTTCACTATTCCTCGTGAAATAACAATTTGAAAGTACTGAAAACCTTCATATCTTGTAGAAAACAATCTGGGCAATGATTCTGTGAAAGGAATATAACAATATTCGCCATCAAATGCTACTATGGAATCATATGCCTTAAGGGGTCGGGCTTACCTCCAGTACCCCTACTCGAAATACGCAACCCAACCCAAACATAGATGACATTCAAAGGATATTCGTCACAGCATAAAATATATCGTTTCGTGAACCTGAAAATTAACAATATGGTTTTAAGTCGTGATATACGTTTCCTGGATCCAGAGCAGTATTAGATTTTGAAACAAGAATACAACTTGATCGAGTATTCGTTGAGTCAAAGACTGCAGAATAAACGCCAGATCTAGCCGAAGAGATCATCAATGCTTATGTCACGTTTTTTGTCTCTTTTTGTATATTAGAAACATTAAGGAGTGTTTCCACATCACCGGAACTTTTGTTGCTCGAACGATTTGGTAAAAATCCGACAGAGGGGCACGGCAAGAGCAGTAGCGCAGAGAATAGTCGGAACACCATCGGGACGAGCTGTAGCGCTACGAGGTACAAAGACTCCGAGTCATTGAAATGACTAGTTTGACGGCGAATGCATACAGTTAGTCGAAGAGAAGAACGCTGCAACACCGTATGAGAGCGAACGTGGAACGATACCGACAAGCACGGAACAGCCAAAACTTCGAAGGAAGAAACGTCAGCAAGAGGACCGAGATCGCGTAGCGATGGAAGAACTGTTTCAAACTAACGACACTCGGAAGTTCTACGAGAAACTGCACAGCTCCCGCAAAAACTATGTGCCGCAAGCCGATGCGTGCTCCTAGACAGCTACCTCCTTACGGACCAGTGTAAGTGATCGAAAGGTGGAAGTAGCATTTCGATGAGCAATTAAACAGCGATGCAGTAGAGCGCAAACACGGTATGGCAACTGATATTGGTGCACAGACAGAAGGCAACAGGATTCCAGCCCCCGATCTCCTGGAGGTGGAGGAGATTGGTCGGCTGAAAAACTGCATGAGTGAACCAACTTCCCTGCGAGCTGTTGAAATACGGTAGAGAAACACTGGCTAGAACCTTGCACTGGGTCACTGTCAAAATTTGGGAGAAGAACGAGTACCGGAGGACAGGATGGAAGGTATTGTGTGTCCCATCTACAAAAAGGGCAACAAGCTGGAGTGCTACAATTACCGGACAATCACTCTACCTTTGCAAACCAGTTCGTGGGGCACTACCAGGCGAGATTGTCCCGCGCGACCACAGATCAGATATTCGCGGTTTGGCAGATTGTGCAGAAATGCTGCGAAGACAACGTGCCCACAAACCACTCATTCATTTATTTCAAATCGGCATCCGTCACAATCGATCGAGACCAGCTAAGGCAAATTATGCACGACTACGGATTCCCGGACAAACTAACGCGATTGGTCAATGTCATTAGAAAAGCACGAGTGGCACGATATTCCAAAAGTCGGTTCAACTGTTTGGCTTCGCCGACGATATCGTCATTATAGCTCGGACTTTTGTGAAGATGGCGGATACATACAACGGACTATAGGCCGAAGCCGGATTGGAACGGATTGGACTGGTCATCAAAGCATTGAAGACGAAGTACATGAAAGGAAGGTTCACGAGAAGACAGTGCTAACTTCCTACCTCGAGCTCAAGTTGATGGTGATGAAATCGAGGTGGTCGACGAGTAACTGCCGACAACAATACGAGCAGAGAAATTTATCGGCGCATTATGGCGGGAAATCGTGCAAACTTTGATTTCCGGACGACACTCCGATCGAGTAGAATTCCCCGCCGCACCAAGGTAACCAACTACAAGACGCTGATAAGATCGGTGGTCCTCTACGGCCATGAGACATGGACTATGTTTGTGGAGGGCAACGCGCCCTCGCGGTCTTCGAGCGAACTACAGATGGCCAATGGAACATGGAGAAGGCGAATGAATCACGAACTGAAGGAGCTGCTTGGGGAGCCATCTATCGTCCACACCGCTAAAATTGGCAGGTTGCGGTGGGCTTGGCATGTCATAAGGATGTCGGACGAAAGCCCGGTAAAGATAGTTCTTGAAAACAATCCATCAGGGACCACACAGAGAGGCGAACAGCGGGCAAGGTGGATCGATCGAGGGCAGACGACCTGCGGACCGCACGCAAACTGCAGAGCTGACGAAATACAGTAATAGACCGAGTGGAATAAAGACGACTCTTACGTACAGCAAAGGTGAAGGTAAAAAATTCTAGGCCACCCAAGATCACACTAGAAGGAATGGAAGAGCTTCTCCTTTTGTCCAAAAGTTTTTAGGGTTGCAGTAATGAGTTCTTACAAAGGCGAAAAACAATAAAAACAACTTAGAGGGGTGAAAAACAATAGCAATGATTTTTTCGTGTGTTTTTCATGTATCCTTCCGTTAAATAAGGTATCGTGTCTATTGTCGTCAGGTTTTACTTTTTATCGTCAGGGGGGTAAATGATGTCCAAGATCGTAATTACTTGTATGATGGATCTTCATAATGCAGAACCTCTACGCGAAGTATTAGTTCTCTATGACTAATAGAGCCCATACCTTAAATAAATTAAAATTCATCTAAGCCGTATTTTTCATTGCGATCATCTGATGCAGTACATGTTTGTAACCGAAGCGAGTTTTTTCTTTTTTTTTTAAATGTTGATGTTGACTTGATTTGACTCATTATGGGTAGTGCTGCAATCCCGAAAAAGCAGTCGGATTTTAAACAGTCACGCTTATTAAACTACAGCAGTTTTATTATATTGTTTTGGCAAATAATGAGGGTATGTGGAAATTGCAGTCGTTCCAATTTTAGTATATGTCCAGCCGAAGCTACAAACTACGACTAAAAATAATCGCAGTCGTTTTGTATAGTTTTTTATTTGTATCATTTGTATGTTTGTTTTGATTTGTAGAGAATATTTTTGTTAAATTAAAACTATGTACGTCGGTAGCAATCAACTGCAATGTCAAAAACACTTGCTTTTTCGGTACTGCCAAACGAAACAAACACGTCACAATAGGCGCAGGAGGTTATCGGACAGAAAACAAATGGCGCTTATAGCACATTTTATTGGTGCTGCCCCCAAATTGGTCGTTTGTTGGAAAACACATTTTCCATTAAACTTAAAACCATAAATAATTCAATATCAATGTCGTACAATACACTGGATTACGTGATCATATATGAAGTGGAAAAATCAATCTTTTCGCTGGCCGATTGCCGTTCCAGATGACACGCTTTGAGCTCCGTTAATGGAAAATGCGTTAAGACCACATACAGCAGCAGAGCGCGTAGAAACAAAAACGAACTTCAACAAAACGGTTTTGCCCTCTGTTGTAGTTAAAAGCATGACAAGCCCTCATGCCTAGGCACTGACGACGACGTCAGCAAAAGTTGAGCGCGCTTCTAAAAACTTCAGCAGCGCCTGCAGGTGGCCACCCAAATGGAGAAAAAATAAACTATGTCAAAATCTTGCGCAGGCGCCTGCAGTTGTGTACGTTGATTCCACTGCGCAGCAATCACATTTGAGTGCAGTAGGACTGAAGGGTTGTAAAGCGGGTGAAGTTTCCACTTCAGCAGCAGCATCCACGCGTTTGCCTCACAGAGGTAGAGTACCGACGAATTTTAAATGGATCGTTTTGCTTTGGCACATGTGAACGCCAAAACAAAACAGTAAATAAGTAGATCGGAATTGGATCGGAAGATAATGGGAAAATTATTGTGCTGCACAACAGGTATGTTTTTGAACTACTTCGGAGCTAAATCGAAACTTATGCCTTTCTTAGTTTAAGTACGCGGGAATTTGGGCTCTGTTGTTTCGTGTGGCTATAATCTGACGGCGGAAATAACAGCAACAGCATCTCGTAGCTATGATAATAGGTTATATTCATGAGCTTAGATCCCATTTGGTAGCGAGCCGAATTGGTACAACATTTGCAACATTTGATCAATAAATGAACCAAAACAATCACATACCATCGAGCAATTTCGCTGCTGTTTGTATATAAAACAATAACAGTATGCTTGATGTAAACAAAGTGTGCAAAAAAATCGAAGCACATTTTGAGCCAATCAAACGCTTGGCTGTTCTATGCCAATACGCGAAAAAAAATCAACAACTATTGCAAATGTTGCTGCTGTGTTTGCGGCAGCTTTTGATTTCCCCTAGCTTTTCGGTCAGAATGTTTTCCAATCGACCAACCAACTAAGCATAACAACGGATCGGTGATTGGCTGATTGGCCTCAAGTTATCCAAATGATCAGTCAATATTGAAAACTGAGGTTCACTGAGGATGATCCAATTTTTTCGAGAATTCGATTGAAAACCCTCATCGAATAACGATGTGTGGGTAAAAGTCCGCCAACAGTCATGTTTCTTTTCGAGCATGTAACTTCTAAAAAGAAAACTGAGAAGATTAAATCATAATTATAAAGTGTTGCCAAATCTTCTTAATTGTACGTTTCGAAGCGATCAATAGATTCAATATGGTATGAATCCGAGTAAACTGATTTTAAAAATAAAATTCAAGTTGTTTAAAATTTAGAATTTCTAACTATTTTTTCCATACCAATCAAGTAAAGGTTATGCTCAAAAGCAAAGATTGTAGTGAAGTTTATTCAGTCGATTGGAGCTATCCACTTCAAATTCATACTGAAACGATAGCTTGTATTTGTTTACGTACACAAAACAAACAATCCATAAACTACATTTTCACCTCGCTGGCTGGTGTGTCAACATCTACCCTCGACATATTTCGATGTTTACATTTCATTAGGCGAGTGGAAAAAGTGCATCGAATTGGTTTACGTTTACGACAGCCAGGTATGCTCATAAATTTGCAGCGCCTCAAACCGGTGATGCTCCCGGCTGTCCGTTCGTCATACGAGGTGAAAACCACTGGATGCGCGGCGCGGCCAACGAACGAGCAAACGGAACTGTATTTGTATGCGAAAAGTCGCAAACCAAAAACCAGTAGCACAAGTTGTTCTGTTTTCGCTTTTCTCACTCATCTCACATTTGAAGCATCATTATCATCATCGAGTGACTAGCTGGTCAGCAGCATCTCGTGTGTGTCCACGTTTGGTACTAAGAGTGCGGTCGATTTTCCCCAGCCTCGTGCGGTTAACTAACGCGCTTGCTGCTGGAAGAAATTTTTCATCGTCGGTTTTCACAGCAGCTCGTAGCTTGTTTCGTTCGTTTGTCTTCGCAAACTATTTCAAAATAAGCAGTTCGCACGAGTTCCGTACCAGTTTATCATCGTCCGTCAGGTTAATTGTTTTACTACTTTAATTTGTACCGAACGGCCCTACCATGTGCTAAGTTAGAGCGGATGTCCAAAGTGTACTCGCGATGAGATTCGGAAAAGGTGAAAGTTTTCGCGGATTTCCCCGTTTTCAGTTGTTGAGAGATTAATCAATTTTAGGATGAGAATCGCAGAGTTAAATTATAATACTGGTAGTATATGTCTATGCACTGCAACCCTTTGACACTTAGAATAGGGTCCAGAAAGAAGAACCACAACAACGGCATTTCTAGAAGAAAGTACTTTGGGGAACATACGTCTTAGCTTGACATCATTGTCGGTTTGTCATTCTCTCCTTCGAATAAGGTACCATGCTCATCAAGTGGTCCATCTCTAACCACAGCACTTCATCTTCCTCTATAAGCGAAGATGGTTCTTGACACCCGTCAAACGAAGGCTCGAAGTACTCGCAAGTCATGTCTAAATGTCATGGATTAATGTGTTTGTCTTCAATTATTTATAAGCCAACGTCAACAAATTCGTCGATAACTTTGAACTCCTTGCCATTGTTTCATTGTGCACTTTCCCGCCATTCTCTGCTCTGCTTTGAGCATAATCTGATGTCTCAAAACACCCTCTAGCACAATATGGAACTGTACGCAAACAGGGCTCTCGCTTTGTCGAAGCTTCCTGCAAAAACTGTTTTCGTATCCTTACCAATCAGTTCCAGGTCGAAGTGTACGTTACTGTTCAAAAAAGTTGTTTTTACTCAACTCGGTTCATAGCTGCAGCTCGGCAGCCACGTCTTTTACGAAGGCCCCGAAGGAGTGGTTCCGTCAGCAGCTGATGCAACAAGATACTGGGCCGTCGAGTCTTCGGACTACCAAGCCCCTTCGCTCTTTTAGGCATCTAGCGATCTCGCAGGAGAAAGCGAAGTCGATTGCATCGAAATTTAGGAGTGGAAAGGAAGCGGCCCACTTTGATTATATCGGTAGACAGTCTCTTGCCAGTCAAGGTCGTCATGAAGTCGATGTACACGGAACCAAAAGTGGCAGAGGTGTCCGAACAGCTTAGATGTGATTATGGAGTTCTTGCCGAACAAGCGAAACATCCCTGTTGACCTACAGCAAAGCCCTCTATTGCTTCGTGATACCATAGATGAAGCCCAACCAGAGAACGCGGAGCCTAAAGCTCGAGCGAAGGTGACCGAAAAGACCGTAGGATCAGAAAGACAGGCGCAAACAGACGCCTCTCGCTCTCCAAGCGATCTGGTCTACGGGGCAGGCCACTAAACGAAAGAGGCAGTCCACGGGGAAAGAGACCGCCGGGAATGCGAAAATGCGATTGGTTGTGCTATGACCCAAGGATAGCATACCAACATGTTCAAGGGACGGAGAGTCAACCGATGCAGCGCCTGCGGGTAACCCATGGGTTACCGTGGTAGAAAAAGGGTGCTAACAAGACAGAAAGTGCCAAGACGAAGTGACGATTGAACGACCACCAAAGGCTAAAAAGGCGCAGAATAGGGGGGACGTCTTCATAGTCAAGATGGACAGGTCTTGAAGAAAATGAGAAGTGAAACACTACTTAAGGATTTAGAGGTGAATGCTCGGAGCATCCGCCGATCTCGCACTGGCGAAATAATTTTTAGCTCCGCCTTGAAAAATGATGGCACTACCTAGAAGACAATGGTAGGTTCTATTGAAAAAGTTGCAAGTTCGGGCACTCACCTCAGAGGTCCAGCTTGAAAACCTGGACGAAATCATCGAGGAGTGTGACGTTGCACAAGCCCTCAAGGAGAAGTGCGAAGTGGAAGAGGCCACTGAATCAATCCGCTTCCGAAAGGCTCCAGCGGGGATCCAGGTAACCACTTTCCAAATAGCCTCGGCAGATGTGAATTTGACCCTGAAGACAGACAAACTTAGAGTATGCCACCTGGGCATACTTCAGGAACCGGTCGTTTGCTTCAGGTTCTTTGAGGGGAGTCATAAATCCTGGACCTGTGAGGGGCCCGACAGGAGCCAATTGTGCTGGCTTTGCGAAGAGCAGGGCATGAAGCGAGACTGGTATGTTTCGGAAAACCTGAAGCCAAGCACTTTAGGGAAAGTGCCCAGCCGGTACACTGGCTACTAAACCACGGATGTAATGGTGACACAACTAAACCTGAAGCCCAGCAGCTGTACCAAGCAGTTTCTGAATCGTTGTCAGACACCGTCATCGTATCATACTCCTACCGCATGCTTTCCTGAAACGGTAACTGGGACGCGTATAGGTCTAGTATAGCGGCCATTTGAACGACGAGCAGGTTCGCCGTTTCAGTATGTTGTGTCAACCTCAAACGAAGGGTACACGACATTTGTGGTGACGGGTGACTTCAACGCTTGGATTGTTAAGTCGGGAAGTGTACGAACCAGAGGGGTCTGATCTTATTGGAACCTTCGCTAAAGCTCACCCTAGATCTGGCCAACGCGCAACGTTGGGACCAAAATTACCTTCAGTAGACATGGTAAATAACAAAAACATATCGTACGCTAGCCTGGAGAGCTAATAGCAGTCTCGATCAACTAGATTAGTTGAGAGAATTCGTTATCGTTATTGTTTTTGGCACATTTTGCATCTTGTAGGATAAGTACAACGACACACTGTGCCGAAGTGCTGATTCGAGGAAATTTGCAGTTCGAAAAGACCCACGACCAGATCGATAATCGAACCCGATATCACAACCATGTGCGAGAGCCAGCCGACCGACATCGCTAACCACAGAGCCACGGGGACCACATAAGAAATGAAATGGTAGAAATGGTGCGGAGTCGTTTATCGACTGACAGACAATGGCTATACAAATAGCGATCATCAGTCGGTTCGCTTACAAATTGCGATCATCGCTCGGTTCCACAACGAGAGTCGGCAAGCAAGGGGAAGTGCCAGCACGTCAACCTTCCCCGGGTGGAAGTCATCGCATCTCGATACCGAGGCATCGAGAAGGCACTAAGTTTAAGGACCCAATAAACATAGAGCTCGAAAGGGGCAGTTGGCAGTGCTGACCAATTAGTTACCACACTATCGTCGGTGTGTGACACAACCATGCCTAGGACTCGCAAGCCTAGGAATGGAAAGTCACCGGTAAACTGATAGACTGACGCGGTAGTCCTCTAAAGCGCGTGCCTCCATGCAAGACAACGCGCGCAAATCGTTGAACATAGGATAGAGCGCCACGAAGTATTCGGTTTTGCAAGATTGGCGGTAAAGTGCGCGATGAAGCCAGAGTGCTAGCCTCGAGAGAATATGCGCTAGTGCCATTACTAACCCGTAAGGTAACGCTTACCGGATCATCACGCTACTATACCGAGCCTTTGTCCATCCCTACAATATCGCCTAATTACAACTCCCTGGAGAGAACTTTCATACGTTACTCACACCAGTTTCATTATAACAGGGACTTATTTTTGTAAGAAGGAGATTCAACAGATGTACTATAGAATTCAGATTGAAGGAAGGGTACTTGGTGGGAAGCCTGAGAATAATCCCATGCTAAAGTCCTTTGGTAACCAAATGACCTGATTCTACTAAGATTCGAACCCACGACCACTTGGTTACTAAGGCCTTGCGGCTACGTAGCTCCCCATAAGCGCTAGACACTCACAGTTATCGCGGTAAACTATTTTTTTTTTTGGCATTCCGTCATAATAACATGGCCTGATTCACAAAGTTTCTCCAATTCACTCGGTTATTAGCTGCCGCTCTCCAATCCCTGGGACACCGTGTACTCTCTCCCAGATCTAGCTCCACCTGGTCTACCCATCTTGCCCGCTGCGCCCCTGGTCGTCTTCTTCCTACCGGAAACGAGGCAAACACCATCTTCGCAGGGTAGTTGTCCGGTATTCTTGCAGCGTGCCCTGCCCTGCGTATCCGTCCAGTTTGGCCACCTTTTGAATACTGGGTTCTCCCTAGAGTTGCGCGAGCTCATGGTACATTCTCCGCCTCTATATTCAGTTCTCCTGCACGCCGCCAAAGATCGTCTTTAGTACTCGTCGTTCGAAAACTCCGAGCACTCGCAGGTCCTCCTCGAGCATTGTCCACGTTTCATGTCCGTAGAGAACAACCGATCTTATGAGCGTTTTGTACAGGTTACACTTCGTACGGGGGCTCAGTCTGTTCGACGCGCCTCTGGATCTCTCGGCTGGTATCATTATCATCAGTAACCAGTAAACCAAGATAGACAAACTCATCGACTACCTCGAACTCATCGCCATTGATCGTAATGCTACTGCCTAGGCGTTGTCGGTCGGCTTCGGTTCCGCCGGCTAGCATATACTTCGTTTTGACGTATTTATCTTCAATCCAATCCTCGCTGCATCCCATTTTACTCTGGTGTACTGTTCTGCCACCGCCGCAGTTGCTCTGCCAACGATGTCTGCGTCATCAGCAAAGCAAACGAATTGACTGGTTTTGTTGAAAATCGTACCCCGCGTGTTGATGTACGCTCGATTCACTACACCCTGTAGCGCAATGTTGAATAACAGGCAGCAGAGACCATCACCCTGTCGAAGTCCCCTGCGGGATTCAAACGGACTCGAAAATCAACCCGAAATCTGCACACAGCACTGCGTCCCATCCACCGTAGCCTTTATCAGTCTAATCAGATTCTCCGGAAAGCTGTTTACTTTCATGACCTTCCATAGATCTTTTCGGTTGATAGTGTTATAGGCGGCTTTAAAGTCGATGAATAGGTGGTGCGTGGGGGTTTCTGTATTCACGGCATTTCTGGAGGATCTGCCTTTGTAGACTTTGCATTTAGGACTTTGTAGACGGCATTTAGGACGGTGATCGAAAGATAGTTCCCACAGTCCAATTTGTCGCCTTTTCTATAGATAGGGCAGATAATCCTTCCACTCTTCCGGTAGCTCTTCTGTATCCCAAATTCTTGCAATCAGCCGGTGCAAACAGGTGGCAAGCTTATCCGGGCCCATCTTAATCAGCTCCGCTCCGAGGTCATCCTTCCCAGCCGATTTATTGTTTTTCTGCTGCTTGATGGCACACTTAACTCCGCCTATCGTTAGAGCTGGTACGTCTTCTACATTTGTCGCACCAGCAGGATCGCTTTCTCCGTGTTCGTCAAAGTGCTGCTTCCACCTTTCGGTCACCTCATGATCGTCCGTCAGAATACTACCATCTTTATCCCGGCACATTTCGGCTCGCGGCACAAAGCCTCTGCAGGATACGTGGAGTTTCTGGTAGAACGTTCCCTTTTCTTGATAATGATGCAGCTGTTCCAGCTCTGCAAACTCCTCCTCTTCCAAGCGGCGCTTCTTCTTCCGGAAGATTTGGGTTCGCTGCATCTTCTTCTGTCTTTGTCTTTTCACGTTCTGACGAGTGGCACTGCGCATCTTAGCCGCCCGCGCAGCGTTCCCCTCATCAATCACCCTCCTACATTATTCGTCAAACCACTCGTTTCGTTGGGTTCGTCTCACATGCCCGATGACGTTCTCCGCTACGCTGTTGATGGCTGTTCTGATGGTGTTCCAACAGTCCTCGAGAGGACCTTCCTCCAGCCGACCCTTTTCCGGCAGCGCAGCTTCGAGCGAGTGCGCGTAGTTTTCGGCGACGTTAGGTTGCTTCAGTCATGCGAGATCTAACCGGAGCGGATGTACCGAATGTTGTTAACAACGGACTGTTTTGGGCGCATCTTAACCATCATTAGGTAGTGGTCCGAGTCGACGTTAGCGCTCCTATGGGATCTCACGTCGATGATGTCTGAGAATTGCCAACAGTCAATCAGAACGTGGTCGATTTGTGTTTCCGTCTGATTTGGTGACCTCCAGGTGTACTTGTGTAGGAGGTTGTGCTGGAAGCAGGTACTACGCATGGTCATGTTCTTGGAGGCGACAAAGCCGCTGAGTCTTAGGCCCTGGTGCTGATGCGCGTTGAACCCTCCAATTATCGGTTTGTATTCCTCCTCATGGCTGTCCTGAGCGTTGTAATCCCCGATGACGATCTTGATATCATGTTTCGAGCAGTGGTCCTACTCACGCTCAAACTGCGCGTTAAATTCATCCTTGTCGTCTTCGGTACTTCCGGGGTGAGGGCTGTGCACCTTTATGTTGCTTATGTTGAAGAACTGGTTCTTGATTCTCAACTTGCACATTCGAGGGCTGATTGGCCACCACCCAATCACCAGTTTCGCATCTCGCCCATCACTATAAATACTGTCCGCAGCTCATGTGAGTTGCCGCAGCTCGGGTAGATGGCATGACCATCCCGAAACCCCTGAGCCCTTCCAGCATACCTATCTACAACTTTGCCGAAGACGTCATACCGATCAAACAAACCGTTTTGGCCCTAAAAATATTTGTAATCATCAAATAGCATTTTTCAATTACTTGAATCGTGCTCCAAAAAATTGAACTAATACCACAAGCTGGCATAGCTGCAAAGTTTCAGAAAAATTGAAAATAATAATTAAAAAAAATATTAAGAGTGCGACATTTTTTGTGGAATCAACTGTAATGTTTGCTTAAAATTGAAAATTTGGAGGCAAGTTGTTCAGCGTTACGTAATTTTAGAGGGCGGAGAGTCGTATCGAACGTTACTTATTGCTACATAGGAAGGAGAAGGGGTCTGAAATCTAGATTTTTATTGTGTTCGAAGCCATAGTTCGAAATGGAAGATCTCTTCTCTGAGTGCAATGTTGACGAACTTTATCATTCCACTCGCTTTATCGGTGGTGTCGATGAGGAATAATAAAATGCATCACGATACCCGTGGAGGTGTTAGGTTTTATGTTTAATTTTGCACACTTTCACTACACCATTGATCATTATTTTGTTAACCCCGATTAAGTTTAATTTTAATAATGTCATTTTGGAGCATTTTCGAATAACTATTGCTATTTATTTGTCATAGACCTTATTTTAACAAGGTTGAATGGGCTTTATTCTTCAGCTATTTGCAGTACTTTTAAAAGTTTAAAATTAGATTTACTTCAAAACTAGAGTCACAAAGTTTTAACAGCTCGTGCACAGTAGAGCCCCTTGCATATTTCATTTTTTTTTTCAACCAGTATCACGCTCAAGCACTAAAACAGGAAGACGATTAGTAAGTGCGATCGATGAGATTGTTTGCAAAGAGGCCTGCAAGTATCCACCCTCATTACTACATTGCTCTTCCAGCGCTTTGTTATCCAAGCGAGCTAAGCAGGAATTAAACACTTGTGAAAAAAAAATAAAAAAATAAAAGTACACTCTCTATGTCGGCCTGTGCCAGTCATCGCCGAACGCATCACCACTCTTCTGGAGGGGTTCGTCTCTTATTGAGTTAGCAATAGTTGCACGGGAAAGTGAACTAAAGCCAATGGCCGGGCGCCGGGCTCTTGCCAGCTGCAAGTATTGCACAGAAGGCAAATTAGCTGGATGCGTATGGCAGATGCAAAATGACATGAAGGATTCAAGCCAGCCAAGCTCTGATCTTCGAATTTGGGCAAAAAAGTCATAGATAATGGATCGCTATCGTTCGCCGTTTACGGTAAAGGATAGCGGTCCGATGATTTCAACAGCCCATAAACCACTCCAAACTGTTTCATGTTCAAACAAGTTTCATGTTCAACACAACAAATTAGGTTCGAAATTTGATAATAATTGTGGTTTCACTAGGTCAATTTCGAGGACTATAAAATTGCCGTAATAGACGAAATATATTTTTTACAGAGTACAATTTTGTATAATAAATTTCTACGATTGCATTCGTTGTTTGTTTGTATGTTCTTCCAGAATGAATTGGCATACTACACTGAATAATTTTGACCTCGACAAATGATTCTTGTTCAATTCAAATTGTCGAAAACAATCTTTAAATTTTATTGCCATTCAAACAAGTTCTGTGTAAAACACATTATAGACTAAAGACTTAAAACTAAAGAACGACGCATAAAGAAGTATCTTTATTCCATAGCTTTACGCGGAAACAACCCACGCCGCATCCGGAAGGTTGAAAAAAAATGCATATGATCCACTCGCTCCCTCTCTTTTTCACTTCTTCACACCGACTTAGGTTTTTTTTTTGCCGTCTTCACCGACGTATAATATGATTAATTGCACTACCGGTGTGATGTTAGAGTGCGGAGCCGTCCACTTGCAGGTATCGACGCGGCGGGGAAGAGCTTTCCTATCAACCATTCGACTTCCCACCTGCAGCTTTTCCAGCGGCAGTGCGGGAGGGCGCGTTCCGCAAGGCGAGAACTTTTTGCAACCTGTAGCTATTTGTTTGCTTGATTGTTGATTTCGCAACGATTTCTCACCCACATAATGCCAGTCTCTATTGATTGGGGTTATTAAAGCGTAAATTTGGTGAGATTTCCTGCCCGATGTTACGTGTACTGCTTCCATTGTAGACTAATTGAACCAAAATCCAAGTGCTCTCTCTCCCGTTTCTGTTTCGCGTTCAATAACAGATTCATCTAAACTCTACCGAGTTCAGTCGAAAACTGATTTCATTATAATTATTTATGTCCAAACAGCCAAACCCCAAACAACGGCTCACGTGCCGCCCAATCAACCGGATGGGTGTCTATTCAGCAACAGATGTTGTACTGTAACTATGCTATTAAAACGTAGAAAACTAAACGAGGTGCTGGAAACTGTTTCCATTTTGTTGAGTCCTCAGGCGGTTATTTTGTCATTCCGCAGCCTCGTCTGCGGTACGGGGTTCAACGAGAGAAATGAACGGCCCAGGAAAGCAATTACGTGTACAGTGGCAGTATTGGAACGGAGTTCAATATCATTTCATAATTCGCATGGCAACAGCTGAAGCAGCAAACGATAGGAAAAAAAACAACTTAGTTGTGATAAACGATACCTAGATGGAGCACAGCACATAACGGTGAGAAAACGCGCACGGATTGAAAACCGCGACGATTGCGCGGGAATGCTTCGAACGGAACAATCCTCCAAGCAGTGTTTGTGGGTTTGTTTTTACGATTTCTCAAAAAAGCGTAGAAACAAATTAAACTCAGTAAAAAACTAATCAATTGTTTAAAGCGTATCAACTTAGAACTCTCTCAAACATAGGAAATCATCACGATTGAATATAAACTGACTTTGAATAAGTTTTTTTTATAGATCAACTATCTTCCGCTACCCACGTGCGGGTGGAGCAAACTTCATTTTTTGCTCTCTTTTTACATGTTCAAGTTACAGCACAACATAGAAACAAAGTTCACCGCGACTACTCCCGCGATTCTCCGCGCTTGGCGAACATAAAACAAAAAAAAAAAACAAGAAGTACGGTTGCGGTTTCCCGGCAAGTCCGCGAAATTCGATCGAGTAGTAACCGTTGCAGCAGTCTTCTGCTGCTGCTTGTTGAAAGGGAAAATCTTATTTATGCACAACTGCACGCCCCATCCGATCTGGCTTGGTTCGGACTGAAGGCATCATCAGACGGCGGTGGCTCGCGTGCTGTGGTGGCTTACAACCTTCCAATGTCAGAGAACATCCGCCCTCGAATTATGATCGTAGGTATTTTGTTTTGGGGTTCTGGGTGTCGGGTAATTGTTAATGCTCGTGGTTACGGTAACGGTGGTGGCTTGAAATGTGCCCTTCATTTGAATACTTATTTGACTTCGATTAATCAGGGTAAGAATAAATTTATTTTGAAGGTTGCAGTCCTTGCATGTGGCAAATCGAGATTTTCTGAAATAGATTGCATTTGTTTGAGTTTGGCTATTCAGTAGACCGCAGTCAATTGAAATAGTAATTGTTTATGTAGGTATTAGAAGAATGTTTCATACTAGCAATTTTGTGATTTCAGTTTCAATATATAGGTACGTTATTTTGTGCACAAAAAAAAAACGGTTGAAAGTGTTAAAGTGTAATTAAATGGTTGGGAAGCTTACCAAGCTGCGTCCATTACATTACATCGGTCAGGATACGGAGGAAGTCATGTTGGATTGTGCCATGATAAATCCTTTGAGGCCTGTCTAAGGAAACGTTTCTGAATGCGCTCGATTCTTATACAGCTTACAATTGTTTTCAATTAATAGTGGAAAATAGTGGACTTAGGTTGCTTCCTTGAGGAACGCGTTAGTAAAAAAGTAGGGGAACTGTCCCATTATTCATCTCATTAAGCCAGTATCCACGAAGAATGCACGGATAAAACACCAAATTTTCACGAAATCATTGAACAGATAAACTAAATATGCTGACATGCTCTTATTGAATCGTTCAGCATTGTATATTTAGAAACAAATTAGTTAGATTTATCCTGAATTTTTTAAAACAAACCATTGTTATCAACGCTTCCATATCCATCCCAAAACTTGAATCACTGCTCAATCCGCTGTAGTTGTTTTCGTGCAAAATTAGTAATCTAGGTAACCACTGCAGTGCTGTCGATTTATGTCAATTATGTTGGAATAATTAAACATTTTCAGTACGATTTTTCCGTATTAACAGAAACTGATTTGGCAACTTTTGATTTTCTTCAACGCAGTGAAAACAGATGAAAATACATACAGTTGAAATTTAGGAATTGTGGAGATTCATCTCATATATTTCTGCTAATGCAAGCTTGTTTTTGGAAATTTGAGGTGAACATTTCAAAGATTAAAGTATTCTTAGTGTGATGTTGTTGAGTGATGTTGTTTAGTGATTGAAATAAAAAGTGGTCCGCTAGTGATAAAAAAAAACTTTGGTTGGCTGCTGAACGAGTCCCATTGTAGCCAGATAGAACAATGCGCGGATTTAGTTTTCTGAGGAGAAATTTGAAGTGACCTAAGAAGAACTTATTCCATGGATTAGCAAATTGGTTTAGTTAGAAAATATGCGTTTTTTCCTGTTTTAATTGTGTTTTCATGTTGTATGGGTAAATATATGGGCTGAGATGAATAATGGAGCAGTTCCTCTACAGGAATTAATGTTAACTCGCAGTACTCGAAACTAGTTTACTTGCGGCTCCAAGTCGAGAGAGTCTACAGAGCAATATTCGGTGGTCAATCATGTCTATCATGTCAGTGCTTCATTGTGTCTCCTTTACTGAAATCAGTAGTGGTATGATAAAGGCAAAAATTTACTGCCTAAACCATTTTTTTATAGTGTAAAGTGGAATCCCAAAGAAGTTCTAAAAAATTCAAAGGGAAGAAAAACAAAAAAAAAAATGTGCTCTTGCGCAGCTTACTCGCTCACTCGTAACCTGCCGGGAAGAAACAGCACGGGTAAAAATAAGAATAATAATAATAAAAATATAAAATAATAACAAGAAGTGCCCATTAGTATTTTTGTCTCACAACTAGAATCATCACTACAAGGTAATTTATTTTCCTTTCTCTTTTTCTCTACATGCTTGCCACATCTTTACTGTTAACATTTCTTTTCCGTTTCTCAAAGAACGACTTCATTTTAAGAAGAATATGAAACACATTTGTCTCGCATGTAATATCGGTACTATCAAAGCCCGCCATGCATGCAATTTTTATTACAGCGGTACCGTTCTATTACCAATTTCACAGAGTACGCGTTTGTCTGTTATCATTGCTTGTTTCCCTTCGACTTACACTAGGGTGTACCTACAGAATAAAAAAAATAGATAATGAAGAGCATGCTGTTCTTCAAATACACTAATGTAATAAATAAATTTCAGCACCTGTGTTGTTAACAAATTTCAGCTCTTGTGTTGTTAATAAATAAATTTCAGAAATTCTACGATGAACCAAATGGACGAGAAAATCCAGGAAGAAATGGATACGATGGATGATGCGATGTCATGTTCATCGTCTATTCTCGACAGCCCTCAGTCAAGAAGAGGGAGGGACATGTGTGATGGGTCTCTGGAAGACGATCCCAAACCTTACGCTATTGCCGTCACCAAAGGCTCCTGAGAATGCTCCATCTAGTGATGCTAATAACGCAAATGTCTTTCCAGAGAGAAAATTTATACGGCTTAACGGGGCCGGCAAGAAAAGGTTTAAATACCTGCTTGCCAATGGACACAATGCCCAGGAAGCCCGTGAATTAGCTGTAGCTCCAATAAAAAATACTCTTAGGGGACCTGCTAACAATGACCAAGCTAAGCGTCGACGAAATGCTGAGCTTAATAGGTCAAATAGCAGTGATAATTATCCCCACCCAAAGAGAGCAGCCTACCAACCTGCATCCGGGCAATCTTCGAAGTTCTCGGTTCAACGTAGGTTGGACCAAATTAGAGCAGGGTCTGTAATGTCTGGTAAAAATCCTTTCAATCCAACTTACAGAGATGTTCTAAACTCTGCAAACGTTGGGATCATTCCAATAGACTTTCCTAATACTGAGCTAACAACGCAGCAAATACTTGCTACTCAAAAGGCAATTCTGACGGTGGTTGCTCAGCAAAGGAAAGAAAAAGTTAAACCAAAGTTTGGTGCTTGTCTCGTCAGACAGGGGCATATTATCATCATCTGCAAAAACCAGGACACAGTTCACTGGATAAAGGCGGTTATTCCCAGCATCAGGCCATGGGAAAATGCAAGCCTTGTAGCAGTTGATGAAAAGGATATTCCCCAGCCTGATATTTTGATGGGGTTCTTTCCGCATAGCACAGAGGATAGCACAGAAGAAATCCTTGCTCTAGTTGAAAGCCAAAACGATGGTCTAGAAGTTGATGCGTGGAGAATCCTAAAAAGACAAACGATCAAACAAAATCATGTTCAGCTTATATTCACAGTTTATAGCTCATCTATGCAAGCTATGCAGCTGCAAGAAAATAATGATTTCATCCTGGACTACAAATTTGGAACTGCTCCTATTAGAAAGCGAGCGCCTAGAGAGGTCCAGGATGGAATTGATGCAAATAAAAATAAAAATGAAAAGAGCAGAGAAGCAGCCGGGTCGAGTGACTGTAAATCCGCTGTTGGTAAAAGCGGTATCAAGTCGGTTGCTAGTGAGGGTGTGACTAACCTTTCTCGAGTAGAGCGACACGACACAAACGATTGCAGTACAAAGGCCTTTCCTGGCCTGGAACAAGTCTGCGAAGTTTGTGACGGTGTTGCACTCGGCGATAGCGATGATGGTCCGAGCTCATCAGCAACACGTGATACAACAGATAGCGGAAAAGATTCAGAACTCACCGACTGCGTCCCTGAATGCTCAAAATTGACAGTTTGTTCCCAGCCAGTGTTTAAACAAATAAAAGTTTTACCGGGGGGTGATTCAATATCCCTAAATAAAATAAAATAAAATAAAATAAAACAAAATAAACTAAGTCTCTCCTAAATGGCTAACAATACTATAAAAATAATACAAAATAACCTTCACCATGCAAATTTATTCGCAGTATAATACCTCATTGGGATAATGCCTTCAATGACAATGGCGACTACTCAGACACATAGTAGTTGACTATACAGGTAAAGGCCTATAGTAAAAAAGGACACACCACAAAAGATCTAAACACTGGTCGCAGTGGTACAATGTCCCCAACAAGGAAAAAAAAATCATGTCTAAAGCGGCTTACAAGGTAAATTGCAGTAAATTAGTAGCCACTGATCGGCCGAGCATAAAGCCATGCTGACCAAAAGAGATGTAATTTTTTGTTCGTTCTAACAGCATGCCGTATACTATGATCTCGAAGAGTTTTGATGCAGCAGAGAGACTTGTTACTCCACGGTAGTTTGTCACGTTTCTACAATCGCCATTTTTACATGTTTCCAGTAGGACTGACTCTAACGAACGGAAGTTTTTCTTCATGAAACGAGCGGTTGAGTATACAGCACAGCGGATTTACTAATGCAGCTATACACCGAACTAAAACTATAGCTGGAAATCCATCTGGGCCATGTGAATAAGAATATTTTAATTTATTCGCTGCTTCAACAACCATTTTATTAGTTATGACAAAAGATCGTAAATCGACCAAATCATCTGAAACGTCGGAGTAAGATATAGTAAATTGACATTGTATAGCATTGCTGAACATTTACGGACATGTTAATTATTCTGTTTGGATCTGGTGCGTTCGCTTTTAACCATTTAGCCACTGCTAATAGTTGTACGTATGCTGGTAGCGTGAGAGTATGGTTTGTATACTTGTAATATGCTGTTTGCTTGCTGACATTGTGTGTGATAAAAAAAAGCAGGTAAACTCACTAGAATCATGCTGTGTTTTTGCAAATCGTAATCCAAAATTACTATAAATTGAATAAACTTTCCAATGATAGTATTGCGAAGCATCAATGGCACTTTTAAGCGTCCCAAAATCGTATAATTGAAAAGTTGATATTTTTTCCTGCCATTCACCAAAAAGTTGCTGACAGTGATAAAAATAACGCAATAAGCACATAATTAATTTCACGCTGTTTTCAATTTGTTGATCTGCTCGCCCACTGAAACTACACGGTGACAAAAAAGTCCGGTCACACTTTTTTGGGGTCGCCTGTAGCCTACACGTTGCATCTCTCTGGTGACATATATATGTCAAATGAAAGGGTTAACTTTGCTGCCCAAAGTGGCAGAGTTTCGTTTCTGTGCAGTTTGTTTACATTGAGTTGTGAGCCATGGCAGAGTTAAGAGCAGCTGTTATCGCTGAATATGTGAAAGGGTACAAACCCGGACACATATTCAAACACCTGAAACCGCTCGGAATCAACCGGAAATTCGTGTACCGGACCATAAATCGCTACCTAGAGACCGGAGGCAACGAGGACAAGGCACGATCTGGACGACTAAAGTTTGTGAGAACTCCAAGGCTGAAAAAGATTATACGAGACCGGATTCGCCGGAATCCCGCCCAATCTGCACGGAAGCTGGCCAGAAACCTTAAAATGAACCGAGAATCAATCCGCCTGCTTCTGCGCAAGGATTTTAAACTTACACCGTACAAAAACAGGTGGTTCATGGGGTTACCAAAGCTACAAAGGACAAGAGGTTCCAACGGTCGCGGGAGTTGCTCGGTTGTCGCGCCGATGACGAGATTATTTTTTCGGACGAGAAGCTGTTCGTTTTGGAGCAAACAGTCAATCGCCAAAATGATTGAATTTGGAGTGTGAGCCTCCAGCAAGCTCCTGCGGACAAGCTGAACGTTTCCCGGTTCCAAAATAAGACGTCAGTGATGGTTTGGGGAGCCATTTGCAAGAGATGTAAACTGCCTCTTATTTTTATTAATAAAGGGGTCAAAATCAACGCAGCGTACTAGGGGGAATAGGGGCAAAATGAGCACCCTAACTGGGTTACTGATTTAAGCATGGAAAACGACAAAAATATTAAGCTGTCTTCAGTGCAAAACTTGAATTAACTATCTATAATTAAAGGTACACTATTCATAAATTAAAAAGTTTATCGTATATTGGTGAAAAACACAAATTAGATTCGTGCATCAAAAACTAGCAATCAGTCGATGTGTGGGGCACAATGAGCACCCCACTGGGGCATAATGAGCACCCACGGGGTATAATGAGCACTCTTATAGACAGAGCCGGATTTACGATTGTGGGGGCCCGGGGCCCAGTTTAAAGTGGGGGCCCCAGAATAAAACAAACCCGTTTTTTATCGTACGAGTTAAAAACACTTATTTCTCATTGAAAAGTGACCAAAAATTTTCTAGAATTTTTTCTTGCGAGTTTTTTTTGCAGAGAACTTATTGATTGAATAATTAACATTCAGCTCCTTCAGAATATTGTACTCTCAACCTAACAATGCTAAGTTTGACAGCCTTTCACTCTTTATAGTCGTACGCAACCTATTTTCAATCAGTTTCATCTTCGATAAAGACCTTTCTCCAGTTGCGTTCGAGATCATTAGGCTCAAATAAATAAATGTATGCAACTGCTCGAAATCCGGAATTTTTTTCTTGATATCTGCAAAATAAAAACCTACCGCAATTCGAAAAAAATGCGATCCGCAAACAAAAATTTGCATACAATTTGAGAAAGACTGCGCAAATATAAGGCTACGCTGGCAATAATCTACAGAACCTAGGAAAAAACTAGGGGTAAGCGGGGTAAGACCGCCCCCTTAAGCAATTCTGTTCATAGAAAAAAAAGTTGCGGCTGCAATTTCATTTTTTCTTCGCTAAGAGGTTCTTCTATTCAATACCCGCATTTAAAAAATAAGAACTGAAATATTTTTGTTTATTTTTAAATTTTTAAAAAGTTTTTTTCCGATTTTTAAAAATTCATTGAAAATGTGCAGATCTTTTTTATGCGGGGTAAGCCCGCCTACCAGCGGGGTAAGATCGCCCACCATTTTTTGAGGATAAACAATATTTTTAAGGGCCGAAACGGTTGATTTTATCGGTATAGTGTCTCTGACAAAGTTGTGGATGGTATTTTTTTTTCTTTTTAAATAAAATGTACACTGTGAAAAATCTGAAAAAAAAATTTCTAAGTTTCAACTTATTTTGTTTTCTGATTATTCAAGTTCAGATCAATGTTTAGGTAACTTTTTTGGTTTTCAAAATAAATAGATTTTTCAGAATTGGGGGTTTTAAAGATATTGAATTCATAATATACCTATCTTTAAGCTAAAAATTAAAACTCATTAAACCTGTCTGTATGATTCTTTTGAAGACTTATTATGTATAGAAAAATACTAATAATTATTCTTTCGTTTATTTATATTTTCAATTTTCTATGTTTTTTTTTGAAGAACAAAATTATCAACGACTCTATACACCAAACAAACCGTCAAAAAAAAAATTCTTCACAAAAATTTAGCTATTAATATTTCTATTACTCCATGATCCAACAACCATAAAATTTTAGCTTACCTTTTGTAGATTTTACAGGCAAAAACATATTTATTCAAATAAATTTGAAAAAAAAATATATTTTTAATTCTATTTTTATATCTTTTCTTTAAATTTTTTTAGAGTGTGTATTTTTTTCGGAAGTAAAAAACTACTATTTTCAATTCTGCCGGAGACGTCATACCAATCAAACAAACCGTCATGGCTCTAAAATTATTTTGGTTCATTAACACCATTTTCACACAGGTTTACTTTTTTCAAAAATAAGTCTTGTTAAAATATATTACTAGAAAAGCTTCAACCAAATCGAAAATGGTCGATTAACATCGATGTCTTATGTGGCTTGAAGTTGCTTTACTGATCCTGTAAATATTCCCTTTGTAGTGTCGAGGCATTTGGGTCGTGAAGTAAAACAACAAGCAGTTGGATTCGTGGCGGTTTTACCCCTTGTATAGTGGGCGACCTTACCCCCAGTGGAACATTTTCATATTTGACCGAAAAAGTAGTCAAAATTACAAGATTACTCACGGCCTTCGATATTCTCGAAAGAAGATAGATTCAGGCAAGCGATTAAACGTATATTCACGAACAAAACAATAGATTTTTAGACTGAAAAACCTTAAGTTCCGTTTCCGCAAAACAATAGCGCATTGACTGGTTGCCAGCTGAAAGGTTGTTTTTGATTATTTCTGCGACCGTTCGTGCACTATCAAAACAGAAAAACGTGCAAAATGTTATGTAATTATACTGTGATAGACACGTTAAAGAAATTTTTCAATTATTTTATAACTTGGTAGTAAAACTACAGTGGGCGGTCTTACCCCGCAGGGCGGTCTTACCCTGTTTACCCCTACACACTTTTGCAGGTCAATAAAATCTGCACACGGACTCTGAAAATCTGCATTTTGCAACGCAAATCTAGTATCCCTGATTCGGATAGGTAAACTTATTTTCGGAATCAACAGCAATGTATTAAAAAAACTTGTGGATTATCTTCTTTCCTGCTTGATTTCCCATGCGCGCTGGATCGATTCAAATGGTGTGTTAATGTGTGTCATTCCAAGAGAATCGAAGGTGAAATCTTATGGATGTGGTTGTGATATTGGCGCTCGCGAAAAAATAACACTGAAGGAAAGTTTCAGATTGAAATGGTCTGTTAAAATTTTCTTACTGTAAATTGAACTTTTGATTGAATCTCATTTTTGATAGAGAAAAGAACTTTTTCTCGTTTTGTGGGGGCCCCAAAAATGTGGGGGCCCGGGGCCCGGGCCCCCTGGGCCCCCCCTTAAATCCGGCTCTGCTTATAAAACATATCTTGAAACTGTGTAGAAGTACAACTAATGGGCCAAATTTTTTCGCGGGATGCCGTAATACTTGGCGGCTTGTTTCGTGAATGTCCCGTCGCGCCTTATGATGGCCAATTCTGCTTGCAGTCCATTTTTTCCATTTTTCTAACCTATTCGGTCTCAAAGATATTCTAATATATGTTCACACCATCACTGTAAACAAACACTGACTATGGAAACAGACAAACTCACAAGTCTACTGAGATGAATTTCAGGTTAGTTTATGTGACAGGGTGTGCTCATTTCACCCCGCCTAAAGGTGACCATTTCGCCCCTATCGAATTATTCGAGGTAACATGAGATTTTAATATTAATTATGGCTTAAAATCAAAACTTCAATGATGGTGAAATTTGGGGTACGATCCATACGTCATATTGATGTGTCTACAAACTTGATTGATCCATTTAAACGACCGTAGAAGCTTATTTTGTAGTGCGCAATAATAATAATTTTTCCAACATCTGGGAACCAAGTTGATTTTTTCAATATATTTCCATATTTTAAACAGACAAACCACTTTTGTTCTACATAAAGAGACTGTAGTAACTACGAAGGAGTTCCACATACCACATTGTATTAAAAAATGCGTAGTTTCGTATAAAAGAGTGGTGCCCATTTCGCCCCGTGTGCTCATTATGCCCCTATTCCCCCTACCTGGACACGGTTTTGAATAAAAATGTTCTGCCTCAAGCTGAACTATTGTTTGAAGACGATTACTACTGCTTCCAGCAAGATGGCGCCCCATCCCACACCGCAAAGGTTGTTCAGGCGTGCTGTGAGGAAAACTTGACCGATTTCATTTCGAAGAATGAATGGCATCCGTCGTCTCCGGATCTGAATCCGCTGGATTAATTCGTGTGGGGATACATGATGTCGAAGCTGAACGACTATAAAATAACAAATTTGGAGCAATTCAAACGAGTTATCACGAAAATCTGGGACGAGATGCCGATGGAGCACGTGCGCGCCACTTGCGACGACTTTCCGAGACATCTGAAGCTGGTTCGAGCAGAGAAAGGTGGTGTAATTCCGAGATATCGTCTGTGAAGTATCTTTATGAGTTACTAAATAAAGCTTTGAAAGCCAGATTCAGATTTTCTTCTTATTCTTTGAAATATTGAGATATTCCTGTGTGACCGGACTTTTTTGTCACCCTGTATAACCACAGATAACAGACATTCAAGCAAATTTCGCTTCATGTGTAAAAATAAGTAACGGTTTTTAGCATGTCGCAAAACGCAGATAAAATTGATAGTTTTTCAGCTCTTATCGATATTATCGCAATGAGAAGGGTTGCCATTTTTCAATGTAGAAATTTTGTAGGTTAAAGTCGCAAGTTGTAGATAGATGTTGTTACCATTCCAAACGAGAAGACATTGAAATCTTACATGCGATTCCAGGAGTTTTTTGTTCCAGCTTGGATGTCTGTTACCTGTTACCTGTGCTATAACTCTCAGGAGGTACAAACTAAAGCTAACATGCAGAAATTTAGTCTTCAGAGCTGCGGCAAGTCGAAGCGCTGCCAACGGCGGTTTCAAATATCTCGCAGCCTTTCATAGCGGACGGACCAAAAGAGGAACGTGATTGTAGATCACCTTCCACAGCGCTAGATTTTGGATCTCCCGTCTATGTGAAAAAACTGTCATACAGGCATGTATTCAGCTTTGTGAAAACTAAAACTAACCGGGCTTTTATTTTTTGCCTTTCTCCTAGAAAGGTATAGCAATCACTTGCCAAACCGAAAGTATAAAAGTGCTTCAAAGGGCCGAATGGCATATATCACTCGACTCAGCTCGACGAGCTGAGCGTTTTCTGTATGTGTGTGTGTATGTATGTGTGTGTGTGTGTGTGTGTTAACTGATGATATATGATTGAATACGTGGTTTCAAAGTTTGGCTGCCCTATACGTTCCTATTTCATTTGATTATAATAGAACTTATAAACTTATAAACTATTATAAAGCAACCGTTATGTATAAAATTGTTAATAAAACAAAGAAAGTCTATTATCTCCAAAATTACATGACTTATTTGAAAATAACTAGTGTCATACGAACGAGTCATCTCTCAAACTTACAAATATAAAACTTCGTAACAATTTGATATGTGGCTTAAAAGTTATGGAAAGGAAAGAAATTCAAAAACTATTTAAAACTATACCTGCTTTGATCGATATATGTGGCCTCAACATAATTTAAATGTGGTATCGTACTATTTGAACGTTCCAAATTCATTGATTCCTTGCGATGTGTTTAAAGTCTGCAAATGTTCGACAAATCGGCCACAGGATATGATCAAAGTCAAATAACAAATCGTTTGAAATGATTGGTTTTATCGAAGTGACAGCATCCTCGACTTTTGGCTTCTGTACACCGCCTGAATTCTGAATACATTCATATTGGGTGGTATTCGGTCATTTTCAGCAGATTTTCTGGCATCAATCTGACACCAGAAATACCCATATTGGGAGGTATTTTGGTTGCTTTCGAGAATTTAAAAGTGGTCGTGTTTAAATTCAAAATGGTGTCCAGGGTCAATGTTTGGTTTCTATGCATCATCTCAATTACGGAAATATTCATATTGAGTATTGTTCGGTCATTTTCGACTGTTCCTAGAAGTTGCCATTTAGCAATTCAAAATGATGCTTGAGGTCAATTGTTAGCTCATTGCATCATTCTGGTTCCAGAGATACTCAAATTGGATGGTATTTGGTTATTTTAGGCAGTTTTTCACAAACCGGAAGTCGCCATCTTGGATTTTAAAATGGTATTTAAGATAATTTCTGGCCTCTGAGCGTCATTCTAGTTGAAGAAACACCCATATTGGGTGTTATTCGATCATTTTCGGCTGTTTCCCAGGAACCGGAAGTCGCCAACCTGGAATCCAAAATGGGGTCTTTGGTCGATTTCTCTAGATCCGGAGATACTCATGTTAGACGGAAATCGGCCATTTTTGGCTGTTTTCCAGAGACCATAAGTTACCATCTTACAATTTTAAATGGTGTCTGAGGTCAATTTTTAGCTTTTTGCATCATTCTTGCTGCGGAGATACTTATATTAGGTGGTATTTGGTCACTTTGGGCTGTTTTTCAGAAACCGAAAGTCGTCATTTTGGACTTTAAATTGCCTGTGGAATCAATTTCTGTCATCTGGGCGTAATTCTGGGTCCGAAAACATTCATATTGAATGGTATTTGGTCATTTCTGGCTGTTCAATGAAAATCGTTCATTTCAGGCTGTTTTCCAGAAACCAGAAGTTGCCATCTTAAAATTCAAAATGTTGTCTGAAGTTGAATTATGGCTGGAGGAGGTGCATCATTACGATTCCAGAAATTCCCATATTGGGTGGAATTTGGTCGTTTGCCGCTTTTTTTTTTAAACCGGAAGTCGCCATTTTCAATTTCATAACGGCATTTGGAGACAATTTCTGGATTTCGAACGTCATACTGGTTGAAGAAACACTCATATTGTGTGCTATTTGGTCATTTTCAGCTATTTTTCAGAAACCGGAAGTCGCTATCTTACAATCCAAAATGTTGCCTGAGGTCGATTATGGATCATATTTGTTACCACTAAAAACATTTACCTGCCAAAGTTGGTTCCATTTAGTTGATTAGTTCTCGAGATGTGCAGAAATTTGTGTTTTATTTGTATGGAACCCCTCCCTTCCAGAAATGGGAGGGGTGTCGAACCATTATGGTCATATTTGTTACCCCTTAAAACATCCACATGCCAAATTCGGTTTCACTTGCTTGGTTTGTTCTTGAGTTGTGTAGGGACTCAAAAGAGGGAGGGGTCTCAAACTATCATAGGAACCTTTATCGGCACCAAAAACCCCTACATATAAATTTTCACGTCGATCGGTTTGGTAGTTTTCGAGCCTATATGGATCAGACAGACAGACCGGACTGCATTTTGATATGTTTAGATTACAACATCAATATTTTAGTACCTAAAGAGTGAATATACATTTATTGGATTGAAGCGTTCATGTAAATCTATTTTTACAAATAAAAGTTTGAATGAGAAAGGCTGGGTCTGACCGCTAGGTGGATTAATTTAGGTTTTTTAAAGGGGGGTTTGTTAGTAGCTTAAGTATTAATGATAAATATTAGTAAATAATGAGTTTGTGTGTCCAATACCAAATGGCGACTTCTCAACACTGTTGGAAAATTGTAATTTTATTTATTAGGAATTGTTTGGTTTCGCAATTAGGACTTATTATTCGTAGGCATTTTAACCTACTTGTCAAATAAGAGAAATAAACTTTCATCTGACCATTATTTACATTTCTAACTTATTGGGGGCCGTTTCTAAACCACGTGGTCATATTTTGATCATTTTTATACCCCCCGTACCCCTCCGTGGTCTTTCGTGGTCTTAAGGCCAACCCCCCTTCCCCCCATGCGACTTTAACCACGTGGTCTATTCATTTGTCAAGTTCCAAAAATTCGCTTAAATTTTTTACATTATTATCAATAAACTTTAAGTATATTCTATATTTCTAAAATGCAAAAGCTAAAACCCCCCCCCACCACCGTGCGTGGTCTTTCGCGGTCTTTTGACAAACCTCCCTCTCCCCGTCCCCCTCTTTACCATGGCTTGGGAACGGCCCCTTGGCTATAAAGAGAGCTTATCGTAGCAATTGAGGATTGCAACGATTTTTGTCAAAAATTGGTAATAATTTCATTTGACATAGCTTCTAATGTTTCAACACCAGTAAGTATATGTAAATCGAGTGTACCAAACCAATGAGGACGTTTCAAAATTTTATTCTGAATCCTTTGAAGCGTTTTCTTCCTTGTTAAACAACAACTTGACTAACCGGCGTTTTAAATTTTCCATATCTCAATACTACACTACTCGTGAGTTTACTATCAAGAGACGGGGTGCTATTTACTATTAGGATCTGTTAACGTAATAGCAAGTAAATAGTGATTGGTTCGCAGACACTTTACAAACGAATAACGAACAAGTTGACAAAAAGTTAGCATTTAAATTTTAACTGCTTCACAATCAAAATAATTTAGGGTGCTTATAAGTGCCATTATTGACACCCGACAATTTTGTTTAATTTCATTTGCATATGACGTGAGATGATTCTCGTTCTGTTAATAACTCGCCAACATTTTTATCATGTACATAACTTTAAGCGAAAATTTAACATTGCTAGCAACAACTATCGGATTTTGAATCGATATCTCTACACCGGATATGTTCAAAGAAAAGAAACTGACATAAAGCTCAACCCCAAATGTTTCTGGAACTTTATGAACGACAGACGTAAGACGAACGGACTCCCGTCAATGGTTTTTTTGGTGCTAAAGGGACGGAGTCACGCGAGGAAATTTGTTTTGAAGCACTGCACTGAAATTATCACACGTCCACTGTCCATTATTTTCAAACGCGTCACTATCGCAGGCGAAATTTCCGGAGATGTGGGAACAATCATACATGTTCCATGTTCACAAAAAGCGGACAAGCTTGATATCCCAAGATATTACATCACTACGCACTGGATATAATTTTCTAGAAATTCTAGTTGAAGATGTTCTATTCGCTGCAGTCGGATTATTTATTTCATTTGCCAACATGGTTTCTTTAAAGGAAGGTCAAATGACAGTAACCTTATTGAATTTGCTTTGCTCTGCATCAAGCTATGGATGGGAATCAAATCGACACAATCTATACAAATTTTAAAGCAGCCTTCAATTGTGTTCATCATAAATTATTGCTAGCTAAAATTGAACACTGTGTGTCTTTCCTCTATTCGTTGAATGGTTTTAAACCTAATTAGTCAATCGTAAATTGAACATAAAACTTAGATAAAACTCTCTACTACAGTTTCACAAAGAGTTCCGGAGTGCCTCAGGGAAGTAATTTGGGATCTTTAAGAAATCAGTATAAGACTGCATTGAACTACAACAGCTCATTAAAATGTTCGAAAAATGGTGTGCGTGTATGTGTGTGTCTATGTGTGTGTGTGTGTGTCTATGTGTGTGTCTATGTGTGCGTGTGTCTATGTGTGCGTGTGTGTCTAGGTGTGCGTGTGTGTCTATGTGTGCGTGTGTGTCTATGTGTGCGTGTGTGTCTATGTGTGCATGTGTGTGTGTTTGTGTGTGTGTGTGTGTGTGTGTGTGTGTGTGTGTGGAATCTGCTAGTCATTAGAGTACAGAAATTTCGTGTCATTTTTAACATGTTGATGAAACTATGTATTTTGCACCATTTTGTATAAGCTGTTTTCGAAAATCACTTGTACTTCCTTGTCAGAACACGATTAAGTTTCATGAGCCGTGCGGAAGTGAATTGTAGTTACTGGAACATTTGTTCCAAAATCGTTGTTTTTGCTGACCATTTATTTTGGTAAGCCAGTAACTTTATCAAATAAACCTATTCATTTTTTATATTTGACCATCAGTTTTATCAGAGTTCAATTAAAGATTTTAAAGATTGTTATGTTGGTGAAAACATTGTAGCCGGTCAATTTTTGTTGTCAGCCATTTTGTAAGGCTATGTTCGTACTCTTTCTCTCTAGGTTTTAAAATGGTAAAATGGTAAGAACCTAGTAGTTCCAGGAAATTTACGATATTCCCGTCACAGGAATGTCTCAATGAAGTTAAAACCAGAGACACGTGTGTCGCTGCAAAATAGCTTAAATGCGGTCAGCAGACTATCTTCATCAAGCTCTCCGCCTCGCACCAAAGAAAACCAAAGAATCGGCCTAAAATAAGTCCTGTTATGAAACCTAAGGCTAAAGCAAATAGAAACCTAGGATTCATCATAAAGTTACATACATAAGACATACGTAACACTCAGGAATAAATCTTCCAAAAAAGTTGGTACAAAATGAACTACTCGATAGGTATCACCCTCTGAATTAAAGCACTGTTTGAGTTGTTTTTGAAGGCAGTGTACCTGCGCAGCCCTGCTTTTGTCCCATTCCTACTTGAAAAATGCTGCATTGATTTTGTAAATAACTTTTTGACAGTTCCTTATAGGTTTTTTTGGGGCTCGATAAAGCCGAGAAAAAGAAAACTCAGTTTTGTTCATTATTTGTCGAGCAGTTGGACAGGATGAGGTGCGGAGTACTATGGAGCAACGTAAAAAAACGCAAGTGTTGTAGGGGAACTGCTCCATTATTCTTCTCAGCCCGTATATTCATCTCATTCAACATGTAAACCACAATTGAAAACAGGAAAAAAACGCAACTTTTCTTCTTAAACTAATCTGCTAATCCATGGAATGGATTCTTCTAAACTCACTTTAGATTCCTCATAAAGAATAAACTTCAAAAACTCACTTAAAAGCACTAAATTTGATATTATAGTCGGGCATCTGCACTCGAAAACTCATTTAATTCAATCACCTACCTCAGAAAACAAAATCCGTGATCGTTTTATACGGCTACAACGGGACTCGTTCAGCAGCCAACCAAAGTTTTTTTCATCACTAGCGGACCACTTTTTATTTTAATCACTAAACAAAATCACTCACTACACTAGGAATACTTTAATCTTTGAAATGTTCACCTGAAAAACAAGCTTGAATTAGCAGAAATATATGAGATGAATTGTATTTTCATCTGTTTTCACTGCGTTGAAGAAAATCAAAAGTTGCCAAATCAGTTCCTGTTGATACGAAAAAATCATACTGAAAATGTTGAATTGTTCCGACATAATTGACATAAATCTACAGCACTGTAGAGGTTACCTAGGGTACCAATTTTCCACGTAAACAACTGCAGAGGATATCTAGGTAACCTACTACGACGGGCTGCGGCTACGTTCATTCATGATAATGTGATTCATTCATGATTAACAGTGAGATGAATATAGGGGCATTGTGAGATGAATAATTGAGCAGTGAGTCAAGTTTTGAGATGGATATGGAAGCGTTGTGAAAAATGGTTTGTTTTAGAAAATTCAGGATAAATATAGCTAATTTTACTAAATATACAATGCTAAACGATTCCATAAGAGTACGTAAGCATAGTGAAAATTTTGTGTTTAATCCGTGCATTCTTCGTGAATATCGGCTTAATGAGCTGAATAATGGAGCAGTTCCCCTATGCCTATGTATGTGATAGGGTAGTTTCCGAAAAGTGTGTGTGTGTATTTTTGCAGTGCAAAGCTAAATCTTGGTGCTACATTCCGCAATCGGAGTTTGACCTTCTGTTTACTACACATAGACTTCGCGGTTAACTTTTTAGTGTAGGAGACAATTACAATTTCAACATTTTTGAAAATAATTGTATTTTAATGTTTATTTTTGTTCACACAACATTTATTTGACATGAGGCATTCCATGGAAAATAGGTAAAAAAAATATATTATTTGGCATGTCATTTCCGATTTCACTGAAACTTTTCACAGTTGTTCCTTTTTGATAAAAAGGACATTTTATGATATCAGTTCTTCATATAGACTCGCGACTGCAGCTTTAAAAGGGCTATTCAAAATGTTAAATAAAAAATGCTATATCAGAAAAACGGCTTGTTTGATTGAAATGGTGTCTTCAGTAAAGTTGTAAGTAATGAAATTTCGGCTCTAGAAAAAATATATACACTGTGAATTTTTTTTCTGTGGCCAATTTTCTAAATTTTCACGAAATATTAAATATCTCAAAAAGTACCTTTTTAAAAAATCTCTTTTTTTACACATTGAACATGACAATGTATACTTTAGTTTCGAGATTCGCCTAAACAACCGCATAAATGCTGCAATCCGCGTAATAAAACTGCGTAATTCCGAAATTCGCGCACAAACGGCCGCGTAAAAAGCGACTTCAGTGCATTTTGAATTTTAATTAAGAGAATTTGAATTCTTTAGGAAAAACGTCTTTTCTTAAAAATATTTGTAATACTCTTGCAGCAAACATAAGGTCATAAAAATGTTCGATAGATAACACTAATCGACAAAAGCGAAAAAAAATAGCCATAAAGCTCAAAATAGTTTCTCTTGAAATATTATAGCATTTTGACCATTCCTGTGAAATTTCGTGCCTTTAGTCATTGTCAAAACGCGTCAAATTACATCGAAGTGTCGCATAGTAATCACTCGCCGGGTTCGTCGCTTCAACGTTATATTTACGAGAAGTCTCTAAAAAATGTTGGTTGCTAGGGGAACCAAAATTCACAGAAATGGTTAAAAAACTATAATCTTTAAATTTTTCCAGCTTGAGATTTGAGACCACGCCTGTGCTGACAAGTGTAACATAGAATTCACTATTTGAAAGCAACAAGATTCGATGATAAATGCTGAAGTATTCTAGCAAGTATTCAGAAACCTTTCAGCTGTCTGAGAACGAGTCAACGATTCTCTGTCGAAAAACTTAAGACGTAAAAATAAACACCAAATTTTTAATTGGTGATCAACATTTTGAATCCAGTGCCTTACCAGCTAATTCATAAAATATTTGTTGTTTGTGTTAAACTTAGCTAAGATATTGACGTTTTGCCTTGGGGAGGCACGCATTTTATATTATTCATAATTTTAAAATCGTTCATTGATTGATGAATTCTAAACTACTTTTAAATTCTGAGACCTATGCAACACCTCGCTTGGAGAGAACAATAGTAAGTAGAGAATAGTAAGACATGACAGCATTGTGATACTAATACATTCCATTTTTCTCTTCGTTCGTTTAAGGGGTAATTTCTACCAAATGCTCAAAAAAAACAAGGCTTTTTCATGATTTTTTGTATAGGGCATTTGAGATGTAAGGTACATAAAAAATATATCATTGAATTAACCCTTTAATGCTCACGACATTAAAAAATCATCTAAAAACATAAATCTTTGTTTCACAGGTTTACTGCTCAAAAACTAACCAATATGAATAAAAAAATTGAAAGATTTACTTTTTTAAGTGCAAATATTACCATGTTGTTTTTAAACAACACTGTGACTTCATCGCAGAATAAAGTCGAAACAATTACTTTTGTTAACAGTAACTGTAAAATTGACCTTTTGTTAGTATAATTACTGATAGTTCAGACATTTTCACTAACCACTAACTTTATTTTAAAATTTATTTACAAAGACAGTCAGCACAAGTCGGGAATCTCGCCATGTTTTTTTTCGTTTCCGAGATTTTTGACAGCAAAAATAAAAACAAAACATTGAAATACCGCACTTGAAGCTGTTAAGTTTTTTTCGTTAGAGTCTAGAGAGCTGTTCTAATGAATTATATTTCTAAAAAATACTTAAATACATATATTTTAAAACGTTTTTAGTAGTGCTGTTTTAAAACAACATTGCGCATTTAAGGGTTAGCAACTCTTGGAGAACAGAAAAAAAATTATGGTTTTTTTTTTCTTTACAAAATGGCGGCTGTGCAGCGATTGTCGTGAACCGCTTTTTTGAAAGTTGTTCCGCGGCGAGCAGTAGAAGTCGTGCCCAACGCCACCTATAACCAAAACTTTTTTTTTTTTTTTTCATTGTCTACGTAAGTGTCGCTAGTGAAGAACTCATGATTATATTTTTAGAATTTTTCTTCGCAATTAGGCGACGGTTTGGGATAAAAATCTGTTTTCGACCAAAAAAATTGACTTCAATTGTGTATAACTTTTGTTGGTGTTCATCAATCGCCAAAATCGTGTGTACTTCACTAGATAATTTAATGAAGAAGCTACAGTTAAAATTTCAAGTCAATCGGATGTAAACTTTTTCAGTTCTACTGCTCGCCGTTTTTGAAAACATGGTTTTGAGAAAAATGCGTTTAAAGTTTCAAAATGCTATAAATCTTAAGAATCGCAATAATAAAGCCCCTAATTATTTTTTTACCTTCAATCAGCTATCCCTGCGTCGTAAAGTTGTCCTTCCTGAGCCTCGTTTTCCTTTTCTTCCTTTTTGTTATCTGATGTAAGGCTGCGCCTAGCCTCTTTCGTGGTATCAGACATGCGATGCTCAGCGACATTGACGCAGTTGGCGGCCGATCCCACGCAAAACTCAATTTTGTCACTCATATTTAAGTACTTTTGAATATAATTCACAGTTAAAAAGTATAGAAAAACTCAAACAAAGAACGCAAACAACGAGAACGGCTGTTCGACTAAAAACAGGAAAATTGTGAGTAAACACGTTCTGTAGAGACGCTATAACGGTCGAAACTTAATGCAGCGACCTCTATATTTCAAATTTGAAACACGATAACGATCAGAGGTAACTTTTGCTAGTTTACAAAACATCGAAATAAAAAGAAAAACGAGCATCGCCAAAATAAACGAAAAATGTTATTTTGAAGCATAAAAGTTGTTCGGTAGAAATTGATTTCAACGATTTTTGAGTTCAGATCAGTACTTGGGTGATGTAGATTTTGATTCTAAAATAGTTTTAGCATGATTTAAGCCAATAAAAATATATGAAATATATGAATAAAATTTTTTTTTGGTAGATATTACCCCTTAAGACTTTTAATAAATTTATTCGTAAAACTAGCGCTCTTTGAGGATGGACATCTTTTGCTCCCAGATACTAAACTGGATTTTAAAACGGATCGGAATGGAGTCAGAATGAACCGGAACTAAACCGAGCTTTGGGAGTCCGATTTTTACGTCGGCACATCGTATCGCTGTTTTGTATATCTTTTAAACGTTAGCTTTTACCTTGTTCTCAAAGACGTAAATTAACCTGGTCGACAAAAGCGAAAAAATTGCCTTGAAGCTCAAACTGGCAAAGACTTGCGGTAATTGCCCACCGGGTTCGTCGCTTTTACGTTGGCTCACAGGAAAACTTATTTTAGTCTCTGAAAAAGTTATCTTTGTTCCCAGCGCCAAGATTCACAGAAATGGTTAAAAGACTAGAATCTTTCAATTTTTCCAGTTTGTCTCCAGGGCAAAACCTGTCTTGACCAGTACGTGTTACCTTCGATTAATTCTAAATTAATTGAACAAATAATGTTTCGAAGGCAATATTGCAGTAGGGAACAAAACGTTCTCAACAGCACTTAAATTCTATGGTAACAATAAGTAGAGAGCTGTAAAAAATTTTAATTACAAAATTCTGCAGCAAGAATAACAAATTTGTGCTACGAAGAAAGAATCTGAACGGAAAGGGAGAGAGAGAATTACACACGTATCTAAATCTCATCGATCACATCAGATCGCTAGTTGCCATTTCTTCGGCCGTCCATCCATCAGAGAAAATAGCCTGGAGAATTTTCACCGTCCACAGTTTCAAGCCCCAACGCCGCCGCCGCCGCTGTACCACGCATCGCCTGGCAGTGATCCGAGCAGCGGGAAGATCATCAATCGTGTTTTGGCTTTTGCTCTGTTCGCACGCACGGGCTCGGTCTCCTCTAGTCTCGGTTATCGCCCAACGGAGGCTACAAGGAATTGCAAGTTAGTACACCGTCAGTGGCAGTGATTTTACCGTTTCGATCCGATCGCGGCGAGTTAGATTCGCGAGTGCGCCTCTATTGTTTTTCCTCTCTTCAGCGCTGGTTGCAACGGACAACGAGCAGCCCGTGTGCAGCGCTTGGTTACGCTCTGAATGCTTTTGTTTTCGTTTACCTGTGTTTCTGATACTGGTGTGCTTTATAATATATTTTTTTCTTTATTATTTATTTCGCGCGGAGTCTCAAAAGCTGACTGTTTGGCCAAGCCCTGTTCATCACCGCTGCTGGTGAGCCCAATTCGGCCTTCCTTTCTACGTCTTACGCGATCGTTTTGCCGGCCGACGATCAGCGAACACCGTGGCCATCGTGGCCGTCATGTGAAATAGTGGTTTCTGGCACTTGTGCACCTGCGGGAGAGGGAGACACAAAGAGAGGCTCAATTAGATTATCTGCTAGTGCCGAGAAGAAAGTTCGCTTATGAGTTTTTGCTTCATTTTTCTCCTCACCTGTGCGCTGTGGTTGCCTTTTACTTTGCCGTTTACTGAGCGGTGGAATTTCGGAGGCCCCCGGGGGCTTTTAATCGATTTTGATAAACAGTTAGGTTTTTACACAGCTTGTCGTAAGGACCGCTTCGGTTTTGAAATTTCGATTGGAGCATGTTTACTAAATTTTCGTGATACACGGGTGTTGTATTGATTGGTTTTTCAGAATACAGGAACAAACCAATTGGTTAGAACTATACTGATGGTTATCGTGAAAAAAAAAAGAAAACTGTTTGGTGAATACTGTAATTCGATTGTGAGTGTTTGTTGCTTGCAACAGTGGGTTGAAACGCACGGTAATAACTAACGCAAGAAAACTTAATCACCATAATAATGCTCAAAAGTGAAACAACAAACGGCCACACGGAGAAAAATGAGGGAAACATAGAAGTTTGGTGAAAATCATTCGAATATAATTCCAGCCGAGAGAGAGAAAAAGTAACTATCTGCAACCCAAAACCACGCACTCGCAGATCCACGATCACAAATAAATTAGGTAAACAAGAGAAACGTGAAAGAGAATCTCTCGTGTACGACGAAAGAAAACAAATTTTCAGCATCGTGAGTGAACGTAAGGAGAAATCACCTTCCGATTGGCAGAAAAAGTGAACCGATTTTTCCCAAATTCAAGTGATAGGTGATTCGCCATAGGATATCAGTGGAAGTTTTAGTGTTTCGGGTGTGTTTAGTAGGCTTGTGCTGCTCGGCAACCGTGAGGCCGACACCGACGCCTCCGAATACATTCCCGGTTGTGTCCGATTTACACACTCGCAAGCACGTGGACACTGTGTCTTGTGCCGAAAGACACACAATTTGGCCCCCTTTTCACCTCACACCGCTTTAAGTAGACCGGGACGGTAATAGCAGCCGGTTAAGCGGTGCAGTACGCCACAAAAGTCCACCAGCTGATAGCGAAGACCCCACAGTTCGAGTGAGGCTTCCCACCACGTGCTCCAGATTAACCCCGAGCGCTGGAGCGCAGTAGCTAATTTTCCCAGCAGGTTAATCAAATCGGTAAGTTGGAGTATTATTATTCTTTTTTTTTCATTTTTCCTCGGTACACATTCGAAAGTGTCTCTGCTTGGTGTGGCCCACAATTGAAGTCAGGCTGTCGTTGACTTTCGGAATTATGTTTGGGCAATTTAGAAAGTGGAGGGTTTACCTAGGTAATGGTAATAGAAATTTTAAGTTTGGTTTAGTGGAGGTGTTCCATTATTGTACACCGTAGAGTGCATCATTTATAAAACAATTATTAGGTCTATCATGATACAGAACAAAGCTACTTTTGATCTTGAAGACTCTTTCGATCACAATATCAAAAATAAACGATTGGTTATACGAGACTGCGAGATCAATGATCTATGAGGAGTTTTTTTCTATCATACTGGCAAAGGTCATACAGAACACGGAAGCTAACATTATATGTACACATTGCATAAGAATTTGTATTTGTATTAAAACAATTCAGTACGACAAACCCGTTGCAACCAGTTTGATCATATCATTCTGAATTTAATTTTTTTCTAACTGATCTAAACAAACCTCAAGAGGCAACTTCAGCAGGAAGTGATAAAATTTCATAAAAATATGTCAACTCAAATGTTAGTTGTCGGACTCATTAAGACAAGTTTAGATAATAAAAAGAAAAATTGGGGGTATTATTTTGATATCACGGGCAAATTAGACAAAAGAAGAGAACTAAATCTCAATCAGCCGAAATCCCATTTTCCACCATAATTTCAAGACAAAGATATTCCTTCGATACCAAAAAAATTTCTGAAAAAGAATTTAAGAGCAGACTGCTTTTGAAATTTTGAATTACTGTTCATTGCTCTCGGGAAATAGCTTAACATTGTTATATTCATTAGATTTCTTAAAAACTTCAAATTGTGAAGATACACCATAATAAAAGATCGTCGTAATCATTTCAAGTCAATCAAAGGAAAATCGTGGGTGGCTTATTCACTCACTCTGATCACAGAAGATAAATCAGTCTAATAAAGAAATTATAATCGAACACATCGTTTTGATAATTGCTCTCCCGCTGGTCATACCGAAACCCTTTGTCGTTCGGTACGCGTACGTAATCGAGCGGAATTTTGTGCATTGCAAATTGCAGCGTAACGAAAGAATCGCAAATTTTCGTGAAATAAACCACGCGAGTTAACACTATCCCGGATAACAAAATCCCAGAATGTTTAGGATTTCGTTATCCGGGATAGTGTTAACTCGCGTGGTTTAGTTTACGAAGATTTGCGATTCTTTCGTTACGCTGCACTACCGAGAGAAAATTTGCAATGCACAAAATTCCGCTCGATTACGTACGCGTACCGAACGACAAAGGGTTTCGGTATGACCAGCGGGAGAGCAATTATCAAAACGATGTGTTCGATTATAATTTCTTTATTAGACTGATTTATCTTCTGTGATCAGAGTGAGTGCATGGGTGTACCGTCGGGCCTGAGTGCCGTCGGGTTCAAAGTAATGTGATTTAGGTTGATTGTGTTGAAACATATTTTATTAAGGGTTGAATTGATCCTGAACATGCCGGCCGCCGTTGAAACAGTCCGTTTCAAGCATCTTCCACGCGTTCTTCATCGGTAGGAGCCAGAGTCAGACTCGTACGAAGTCCTGACTTGTCGTCCTGTGAGTCTTAATCGTGGTTTATTGGTAATATGGCGATCTCCGTGATCCCACGCTTGTACTGGCCCTGAGCAGTCTTGACCACGACCACCCTGACTCGTCCATCCTTGCCAGTTATGGTTTCGAAAATTCGCCCCAATGGCCACTGGAGAGGCGGTGTCGACTGTTTCACCAGTACTAATTGACCAGTGCGAACATTGGAGTGTGTTCGTTTCCATTTTGTCCGTTGTTGGAGCTGGCTGATGTAGTCTAGTTGCCAACGGCGCCAGAGGTCCTGAACCGACCGCTGCATCTCTTGGTAGCGGGACAAGTGTTTTGTGGTGACGTTTACCAGGTCCGGTTCCGGTAGAGCAATGAGAGGCTCGCCAACGAGGAAGTGGCCCGGAGTTAACGCAGCGCAGTCGTTGGGAGAATCTGAAAGCGGAGAAAGGGGACGGGAGTTTAACACCGACTCAATTTGGGCTACGACGGTTTGGAGCTGGTCCACGGTGAAGGAGCGGTTGCCCATGATACGACGGAAGTGGTGCTTGAACGACTTGATTCCGGCTTCCCAGATGCCGCCGAAATGCGGCGAGCGGGCCGGAATAAAACAGAATTTTATTCCACTTCCTACGCAGTAGTTGTCCCAGTCCTTGGAACGAAATTTGCGGAGGAACTTCGTGCGTGTCTCCCGAAGTTCTCGGTCTGCCCCGACGAAGGCAGTCGCATTGTCGCAATGTAGTTCGAGCACGCGACCGCGACGGGCAACGAATCGTTTGACGGCGTTAATACAGGCGACGGATGACAAATCTGCAACGACTTCGATATGGACGGCCTTCACTACGAGACATACGAATAACGCGACGTAAACCCTTACCGACGCGCCCCGTCCACTTAACGGACGAACGAGAAACGGCCCACAATAGTCCAAACCAGAGTGTATGAAGGGTCTAGCTGGTGATAAGCGGACAGATGGATATGGTGCCATGATTTGTTGAGCCAGCTGTGGTTGACACCGGAAACAAGTAACGCATTCACGTACTATCTTGCGGGCGATCTGTTTACCCCGGAGCGGCCAAAATCGCTGGCGAATCGTAGCAAGTGTTAGAGTAGGCCCGCCATGCAGTGTTCGAATGTGACAGGACCGGGCAATGAGCCAGGTAAGACGATGCTCGGCTGGAAGCAGTATCGGAAAGCGATTGTCGAAGGGTACTCTCATGTTGGCTAGTCTTCCACGCAACCTGAGCAACCCAAACTGGTCCATAAACAGCTTCATGTCCTTGAGTGGTAATTTCGACGCGACAATGGATGCACCGGTGTTCGTGCCTTGTGAATTCCGATAGTAGCGCACTTCGGCCGGAAACGATAAAGACTGGACTTGACGGGCGAGGATCTTGAGCGCATGTTCACATTCTTCTGGAGTCAGTGAACCGCTCATACGTTTGCCTCGAGGGAGTCTGGCATTGTTGATACGACGATACATTAGAACCACGAAGCGGACTAGCTTGGAGAGGTCCGAGAAGCGGTCGAATAATGATAACTCAACGGTGTTGCTGAGGAATGCGATGACTGGACAGGCTTCTTGCTGCAAGTCCTGAGCGTTTGGCGTCGAAACTGTGCACTCTGGCCAGCTATCGACGGGGTCCTTCAGGAAACACGGTCCATGCCACCACAATTCATCATTCAAGATCTGGCTTGTCATCATTCCCCTGGAGATAAGGTCCGCAGGATTCTGCTCCGTTGGCACGTGCCTCCATGTACGGCCCTTTGTAAGACGCTGAATCTCTGCGATGCGATTCGAGACAAACACCTTCCAAACATTAGACTGCGACTTGATCCAGTGCAGCACGATCGTCGAGTCCGTCCAGAATGTTGGCGGTTCGTTGAAATTAGTAGTGCGCTGGATTTTGTCGGCAAGCTGGCTACCGAGCAGTGCAGCGCAAAGTTCAAGTCGAGGAATGGATTGTCCACGTAGGGGAGCGACTCGGGACTTGGCAGTTAGTAGATGACTGTGAAGCTGTCCGAACTCGTCACGAGAAACAGTATAAATGCAGCAACCGTATGCTGTCTTTGAAGCATCACAAAAGCAGTGTAAACTGTACTGCCGATTGTGCACAACTCTGCGTGGCACGGAAAGATTTTGTAGTTGGTTGAGCTCCGAGCGATAATCAATCCACCAGGCGGTGTACTGTTCGGACAGTTCTTCATCCCACTTCAAATTTTTTGCCCACAATGTTTGGACAAACATCTTGGCCTTTACAACTACAGGTCCCAAAAGGCCCAGTGGATCGAACAGTTGGGACATCTCGGATACTACAACCCGCTTTGTTACACCGATTAGCGGTGGCAGATCCGGTACCTTAAACCTAAAGGTGTCCAACTGAGGAAACCAAATGAGTCCTAAGGTCTTCACGGAATGCGATCGATCGATTTCCAGCTCCGACGAAGTTTCCCACAGTTGATGAGGAATCTCTGAGAGCACGGCGGTGTCGTTGGTCGCCCACTTCCTGAGCGTCAAACCGGCTTGTTGGAGCATTTCTTTTAATTGATGACAAGTTTCCGCAAGCGTTTCTCGGTCGTCGTGGCCGGTGAGTACGTCGTCAACGTACATTCCCTTTTGTACTACGGGGACCGCAAGTGGAAAGTTCTCTCCTTCGTCGTTGGCCAGTTGGTGAAGTACACGAGCAGCGCGGAAGGGTGAACTTGCGAGTCCATATGTAACGGTTTTTAGTTAGAAAATGGAAATCTGAACCAGATAGATCCTTCCTCCACAGGATTTGCTGATATTGCCGGTCGTCTGGATGCACCCAGGTTTGCCGGAACATCTTTTCGGCGTCGGCTGTGACGGTGTAGCGAGGCATGCGGAAGTTGATAACGGTCGAATACAGTGCTGGTTGAATCGTCGGACCGGAATACAAAACTTCATTGAGCGACAACCCGTTGAAACTTCGGCAGGATCCATCGAAAACCACGCGTGTCCTGGTTGTTGTGCTTTCTGGATGATGGATGGCATGGTGGGGTAGAAAAAATTGTAGGCTACGCGACGTGGACGGAATCACCTCCTCCATGTGACCTAGGCTTTCGTAATCGTTCATGAACGCATGATAAGCGTCACGAAGATCGTCATCGACAGCGAACTTTTTCTCCATGGATTGGAGCCGACGTAGTGCGGTCGTGTAAGAATCACCGAGCATTGGCAATAGTTCCGTACGAACCGGTAGGCGGACGACATATCTACGGTCATCGGCGCGACTAACGGTTTCCTGGAAATGGTCTTCGCATACTGCTTAGGAAGCTTGATCGCTATGAGGTAAGAGGAGTTGCCAACGACTTAATCAAAAGTTACTTATCTAATCGACAACAATTTGTAATAACTGAAGGTGTGCGTAGTAGTTTACGCCCGATTGATATTGGAGTACCTCAAGGAAGCAATATCGGTCCTTTATTATTCTTAGTTTTTATCAATGACCTCGGTAACCTAAAGCTTCATGGAACATTAAAACTTTTTGCAGATGATACAGCATTGTTTTATCCCAGTTCTAGTGTTAAAACGGTTGTTACTCACATGGAATCCGATTTATTTATTATGGGAAATTCATCTTGGAAAAGTGCAATGTAAAATTTCCACTCTATGTGGCCTTATGAAAAGGGTACGGCGGTTTGTGCCTATTAAAGCATTATTAAAGTTTTATTATGCGTGCATTTATTCTATTCTCCAATACCTAATTATTGTTTGGGGTCGTGCTGCTAAATCAAAACCTAAAAAAAATCAAACACTTCAGAACAGGTGTGTAAAAGTAACTGTAACTGTGTAACTGAATTACTTTACACAAATTTAAACCATGGAATAATTCCTATATAGGATTCCGTGATTCTCAAACAATTATTTTTGTCCACAATACATTACACAACAAAATTTTCATCACAACATAACTTTCACAGCTAGGATTAACCGCCAAAACACCAGAAATGCATCTGAACTCTTGAGAAGTAGAGCTAGCACGAACTTGGGTTCAACACGCATCATGTGTTATGGCCCGTTAAAGTACAATTTGCTGCCTTACGAACTAAAACTAAAAACTAAAACCATCCTGTTTTAAATCAAACTGAAGCAACATTTAATAAGAAATATAAATGAATATATATATATACTTTAGTTGCGCCAACCTTTTTGTAAATGTAGGTTTTTCTGGCTCCTGCTGGTTTTTTACTGCATCTTTAATTGTTAACTTGTTTAGTTTGTCCTCATCATTGTAGCCGTAACGTTTATCACTACATCTTAAATTTTTGTGTTATAGTATGTGATTCCCTTCAAAGGAACTTTGTTCCACTGGGATATCTCCTAGTTGTTTGCTTATAGTAAAATTCTCCGCGTATTGTTTGTTTTTTTGCTATTAGTCAGTGTCCACTACCAGGGGGCTCCTGTGTAAGTCTTTGGAGTGGGGGTCAGTGGAGGGTATCAAAAAAAATAAAATAAAAATTTTCGCAACTCAAAGCCAACGGAATTTTTTGAAAAGTTCAATTGTATCTAGGTAGTATTTTCAGAAGTTTATCATCGCAATCAAATTTATCATACTTGAATTGTCAGTACGACAAATATCTGGTTAAGATCACTGATGACCATTTTCTAATGCAAATTCGAATATGCTTAGTATGATTTTACACTTTACACATTTAATCAATCAAAAAATCTTGAATTAGGTTTAATTGTATCTCCACGACATAAGGAAGTGGAGGAATTGCAACGTAAAAGAGGGAGTTTTTCGAGTTTTTTGGATTTGTTTTGTACTATTACCTCCAGTCTTTGCCGCTGGGCTATGATCAATATTTTGGAACATAAAGCGAGGTTTTTCAATGTGGAATAGATTGGTAACGTTTTTGATTACAATACTCTTTTTGGAAGTTTTAACGGCGAGAAAGTTTTTTGAAGTAGAACTATGTCTTTTGTCACTATAGTAGAGCATGTCACGTTTAAAAACCGTAAGACCTTCGTAGCATATTTTGTTTACTACCTCCGGCACTTTAAAGTAAACTGGCTGTGCCATCACGGCTTGGAGGCCAAAATCACATCGCCAGCACCATGCAGTGAAGTTGTGTACGACCTTTGGTGTAAAGGAGCTTCGCAGAGCGAATATTGGTAAGAGTGAAAATTCTGAATTTCATATTATTCATCGCACCAATAAATAGTCGTACCACTTCTACGAGGGTGATTCAATGAGTATTCAGCCTCCTAAATAAAAGCAAAATTTTGGAAGAGTGGCAATTTATTTCTCTACATAGGCTTCTTTAAGCTCGAAATATTTGGTCCAACGATGTTCCAAGTTCGTTAACCCATCTAAAGATACGTTTTCTGGTGATGACGGCCTCATTCGACTCAAATTTCTACCTGGCGAATAACTTTGTCAAGTTTTGAAACAAAAAGAAGTCGCATGGAGCTAAATCTGGTAAATACGGTTGGGGCAGCAATTTTCAACCAAATTCGACTAAATAGGCCTCGGCGACAGTGAAGAAGTGAGCCGGTGCGCTGTCTTGGTGAAAAAGAACTTTTATCTTCACTGGCAGCGAATCGTCCGAACAATTCGACATAGTAGTGCCTTGTAAACGTTCTGCCCTTCTAAAAGTACTCGATGAAGATCACACCGTGTGAATTCCACAAAACGATGGCCATCACTTTTACGGCCGATGGGACAGTCTTAACCTTCTTCGGGGCAAATTCGTTGTAGTCTGTTTGCTGTCAAAAAATTAATTGTATGATATTGATTATACATTTCAATAAATCTATGCTTTTTGCTGGCGAAAATTTTTATGGCAAGCTGAAATTTTCCCAATCTTATTTTGAAATATATGTATTACGTATTTATAATTCGATTATTATTTTAAAAGTTTAAATTTAAAAAATATTCAAAATTTATTTTTTAAGGAACAAAATTGTCCTACAATTCTCCAGCCTGAACCATCCACTGAAAGTTTCGAAATAATGTCAAGTTTCAACGAAAAAATAATTTAAAATTAAATGGCAATTTTTCATACGAAATGGCAATTTTTTTAATATAAAATTTAGAGTTTAATTTAAGACTTTCTTAAGCAAAGTTCGTAATAACTTGAATATGGATGCATTTATGGGGTTTGCCATCATAGGTGTTTTGTTGGAATTGCCTATGCAATTTTTTGTAAATACCAGAACATATTTTGAAAAATGCTTAGGCGTCACACACAAATTACGTAACGCATGGAGGGAAGGGGGAAGAGTTGTTGAGTTTGCGTTACTTATTGTTACATATGGGGAGGGGGGTGTAGTTGAAACAGTTACGTAACTGTGATTTTCCTTCAAAATCGGAAACTTTAACAATAATCCAGTTATCAAACAATAATCTCTGCTGAGTAAAATCATAACGTGCGAAAAGTGTGCAAGCGATACAAAATAGCTAGTTAGAGTGCGGTGATGTAATAAAAACGCATCTGACCGGAGAATAGGAGTTGTGGGTTTGAGCCGCACCTGCTGGTCTATGGTTTTTTGAAAATTTCTTATTCTTATATATTTCCCAGTTAGGACATTTTTCTATCGTCAACCCCATGTATACTGCTCGAAATGAAAAATAAAATAGCTTAACTTGCATTATAGTCAATAAAATAAGGAAGATTTAGCAAGAAGTTTCGTGGCCGCAAGATTGACGAGGAATGGTCATGAATTCGAATCTTAGTAGAATTAGGTCATTAAATGTCAAAGGACTTCAAGCATGGGCTTATCCAAACTTTCGGAAACTTCATCCACCCGTAGCATGTTATTTGCTTTGGTAACATATTTAAGGCGATGATAAGGTCGATAAAGAATATAAGAGAATAGAACGTCAGGGAGAACGAATACGAACACTATAATACTAGGTAACTTTTCAATGAGTGACACTGCAAAAACAAATAAGTGCGACAAAAAGAAACGTTCGGACAATGCCATATAAGATGAAAATTACTCTATACAAAAAAATCTTAACAAGAAATTGGCCGTAATGTTCGAATAGATGTTAAAGAGGGGACCCTACTCTGGAAGGTCGAAAAATAACGAATTTTCGTGATTTTTCTCGTATGTTTAGAGTTAAGCGAAGTGTTTGGGTTTTTGGCTATTCATTAAGGTGTAATAAATACTGTTGGCAGCTGAGAACGTGAATGCTCTCTCTAAATCAGTACATAACTGGTGGTAACTGGCTGGCTGAAATTTTGTTTTAGTATGTAAACATGGATTATTTACCTTGTTACAAAGCCTTCTTGAAAATTCCAAAAATTGTCAAAACGGCGGTCATTTATAGTAAAAACAAATTTTTTTATGCAAGAAATCAGAATCAAAAATCATAAAAATCTTAAAGCTGGCAACAGCGTAATACTCACTATATTTGCATTCACGACAAACCAAAGACATCTTCGAATATATCTTGCCAAAATACCCAAACACATCACCTTACTCTAAAAGTCTAAACATCCGAAAAAATCATTATTTTTCATTTTTTTTCCAGAGTAGGGCCCCTGTTAAGATATTTAAAAAAATTCAAATCCGAGCACAGTAACTACACGCATTTTATATAACACAAATCGGACTCGATCCGGATGCTCGTCTGAGCGAGGCTCGATTGTCGGCAAGAAAAAGTTCGATTATCCGGAAATATTGTTTTTTTCTATCCTCGCTGCCGACTACGATCTGAAATTAAGTCTAACTTAAAACTAACATGGATTTTTCAATCAGTGGTTTGTTGTTAAAGGGGCGTCTGATGATCTCCGAATGGCCATGAATATGCAGTATGTATGGTATCAAGCATGGAAAAGCTCACTCACTAGCAATATTTCATGCAAATGTGTTCTTTGATTTATCAGTTATCGTTCAACTATTACCACTCGCGTACAAGTTTTCCATAGAAACGCTGCTGATTGTTTTTCGCTTCTAAGAGTTCCGAATACCATAGAAGGAGACTGAATGATTCAAACACGATAGTATTTATTGTATCCAAGTTCACTTGCATTCAACATTATCGCGAGAAGCTTTGAGATATTATCGCCAGTGATACAAAATTATGAATCCAAATGAACGTTAGATTGCGTTCAATTGTTTGCTTGCCGGAGCAAATAGGTATCATCAATGCTTACGGAAATTGTAGCATGGTGCATTAGCATCTGATACTTGAAATTACCAAGAATCATCGTGGTATATCACGGTGAAAGTACGACGTGGAGTAGCCGAATTACGCCTACAAGCAACCAACATTTGAAAGAATCATTGCGATCGCTTGAGTGCAATCGTTTACGATTCTTTCGTGAAACACTCGCTATACGTTGCTCGCTCCGCCTAAAGCAGGCAATACTGAAACAAAATCATCAAAGAAAGCTACCATATATTTCTTTGCTCTAAGTTGTCTCTTGCAAGCTTGAGAATGTGTAACTTTTAATAGCGATGGTTTGCTAGGATTGAAAGCTTATAAATAGCACGTTCAGAAATGATACCCGAATGATTGTTATGCGATGCGAGTTTTTCCATCCTTGTATGGTATGTTCTGTTGAGCCAAGATGTCATGAGCTGGGACTGGAATTATAGCTGATTTTTTTTTAACGTATACTTTATGTGGAACTATTTTTTAAAGGAGGTGGTGAGGTATTAGTTGTTTAAATATTTATAATAATTATTAGTTAATAATAAGTTTGTGTGGCCAATCGCAAATTGTAAGCAGGCTCGTTATTCTCTTCAATATTTGGAAAGAGCAGAGGGAATATACACTGCTATTGTTTGCCCAGCATGAGCGCTGTGTGTTGCATTTTTTTGCACTGAACCTTTTAATTCTGCTTTGTGCTGTGTTTCTGTCGCTCGCAGAAAAAAATAATTCACTTGCGCTTACACCGCAGCTGAATATAATAAGAGTGATGAATCGTTCTAGTAAGAATACACAGAAGTACGCTGCGGTGTGCACAGCAATTTCGAGATGCAAAGCAAACCAACGCAATCTACTTTCCTACCTGGATGCTACCCTCATTTGATAGAAACAGACCGCGACAGCGAATATTTTCCGTGTTTTCCTGATTATTCGAATTCTTATTCTATAAATCAAATATCCGAATTCGAAATTCAGAACGCATTGAAAAGTTTAGACGCTACGAAAGGTCCTGGACCTGATAAAATAGCTCCAATTTTTCTCAAAAACTTGGCAAAAGAACTATCTACACCTTTACTACACCTCTTTGATATGTCTCTGAAGAATGGAATTTTTCTAGAACTCCAATGCCAATTTCCAAATCTGGCGCAAAATCTGACATTCGTAATTATCGTGGAATCGCCATGATTTCATAAATTCTAAAATTATTTGAATCAATAATTAATGAAAAAATCTTTCAGCAAGTAAAAATCCAAATCACAATTCAACAGCACGGCTTTTACAAGGGCCGCTCAACTACCACAAATCTATTGGAACTCGTAACTTTCACTTTGACTGTATGGGACAACGGCAAGCATGTAGAAGCTCTTTATACGGACTTTAGCAAGGCATTTGACAGAATCGACATACCTTTATTGCTCTTCAAGCTCGAAAAATACGGAATGGAAACAAAATTTTTGGAATGGCTGCAGTCATACTTAACAAAACGAACACAAATAGTCCGCTTTCAAAATTCCTTTTCAAACCCAATAGAAGTATCTTCCGGGGTTCCTCAAGGTTCTCACCTGGGCCCTCTTCTTTTTATATTATACGCGAATGAAATTTCCTTTCTTCTTAAATCAATACATGTGCTTGTATATGCAGACGACATGAAGCTCTTTATAGAAATAAACAATGCAGAAGACTTCGAAATATTCCAGAATGAAATTATTGTATTCTACACTTGGTGCAACAAAAGTCTATTACAACTCAACATTAAAAAATGTAATTCAATAATCTTCAGTAGAAAAACAGTAACACCACCAACAGACATTTTCTTAGGAAACCAACCAGTAGAAAAATGCAAAATCGTAAGGGACCTAGGCGTAATCTTAGACTCCAAACTTACATTCATAGAACAATATAACACAGTAATAAACAAAGCAAATAACATGCTGGGCTTTCATTAAACGCATCGGCCATAATTTTCAAGACCCATATACAATCAAACTATTATATATTACATACGTCCGACCAATTCTGGAATACTGTAGCATTGTATGGAATCCCTATATTGTAACACATGAAGAACGCATTGGATCTGCCAAAAACAATTTCTTTTGTACGCGCTTCGTAAGCTAAATTGGACAGCATTTCAATGACATTATTTCTCAACGCGTGCAAACTTCTTAATTATTATCGCAACTAAATTTTTATGTCAAGTAAGAACTCGCAAAATGTTTTTGGAAAACTCTCACAGAACTTACTACTCAAAAATGGCCCAAACTGTCGCATGATGCGTCATTATAATCTGTACTGCGAAAATATCGACATCGTTCTGGGCAGAAATCAAATCAAAAAACGACTAGCTATTGGAACACAGTAAAAGCACTGCAGTGAGCTCTGTTATGTTGCTCCCACTACCAATCCCTTCAAGCAAGTGCGTTGCTTTGTCCACCAGTGTGAGAGCAATTGTTTCCGCGGCGAACAATATGAGTTTTTGCCTTTTTCATGGTGAGTTACATTTTAAAATTTTCCATTTTTTTGGGTCTTTTTCTGGTTCGTCAGCGACGTATTTTCTTTTTCGTCTACTCTTTCAATGATCTGTTAGCAATTGTAGGCTTCAGTGGAACTATGGTAATACTTTTATGGTATTCTTTTGGAAACTTTCTCAGTTATATTTCTTCTGATTTTTGAATGGGTCTTTTAGTAATTCATGGTACAATTATGAATATTACCGATATTTATATCCTATTTTTCTTATCGTTAGCAGTGGTTTGCAGTCTCAGGTTTGCAGTATTATCTTATTTAAAGCCATTTCGTCAATAATTCTTTGAGCGACTCTAAACTCAGGAGAGGATAGGTATTGTTGTTTAATTATCTATTTGACGTAGAATTACGCCTTACGGCAACATAAAGGTGCAAAATGGAAATCCGAAAATGTCGAGATCGTCACAAAAATGTCCACTTTCAATTACTCAAAACTCAGTCAGTTTCCACCGGATTTCTTTCATTCCTACTGCAATCGATTGAAAAATTAGCTGTGCATGCACATGGACCGCAATTAGTGTTAGGTTTTGTACCGTGGCCGCAGCAGCTCGGGTAAGGAAGGATAATTTCGGTAAAGAATAGAATAGAATCTCTGGAAATAGGAACAACCTACGAAACTTTTTTTTTTGTAGTATGGTTCATTTAGATGAGAAGAAGTAGCATGCAAGAAATTACCTTCGTAGGTTGTTTCTATTGCCTGAGATTCTATTTCAATCACTGCCGAAAGTATCCTTCCTAACCCTATCGAAAATGTATTATTTTCCTTGCCATTTCTTAGCCTACGAATTGTTGTCTCGCTCGCGCGACGTAGCCACCGGAAATATAAGTTTCAGGAGTCACGTATAAAAGCTATAATACTGGAATTTAGTCTTCAATGTCTATCCGATCACAGTTGCAAGAGGATAGATTTTCTGGGAACAGAACCGTCTATAAGCGAGCAGAGCTGCGGCAAATCGCAAAGCAGCCGCCGACGATTTCAAATATCTTGCATTCTGCCTTAGCAAACAAACTAACAGAGGAAACCGGTGGACTTCGCACAGACCACCTTCTACAGCACTAGATTATGGATATTCCCTCTGTGTGGTATGTACCGTCATACAGGCCTGCCCTCAACAAGCTATTACAAAATTGGCATTTAAGTTTAAACTACTGTGCCATTGATGTGTGTCGCGATAGTAGCCCGGAAATTCCGTTTAATTTCATTTGCATATGACGTGAGATGATTCTTGTTCAATTTTTATCTCGGCTGTATTTTTATTATTTTTTAGTATTGCATTACAGCAATCGGATAAATGGGCACTTCAGCATCAAAGCATTTTTTTTTTACACTTCAGTCATAATAAACCAAAAACGGGCGTTTACTACTGCCTGACGGTTGACTAGGGTGTTTTGAAAAAGGTCAAAGCCCCTGTGTGGTAAGGTAACAATGTTAAAATTTCCAGGTGTACCACCGTAAAAATTTCTGTTCGCCACCTTTTATACCAGGCTCTGGAGAGAAACTTTTAGAGAAGGAGGAGCCTCGTAGACGACAGAATGAGAAATAAGAACAAATCGATCGTTTTCCTTAATCTAAAGCCAGAAATACATTGATATATGACAGGCTGATGAAATTCTACGTAACTTCATGGTCGTGTCTTAGGAACAACCGTTTCAACTTTTTTTTTCTAACAGGGACGCCAGAATTTACAGGAATGGTTGAATAGTTATAATCTTTACTTTTTTTCTGGTTTGAGCTTTTGGAGTGCACCTGTGTTCACCAGTGTTAGCCAAAATTTCAATCTGTATTCTATATAACGCTTTAAAGGCGGATCAAAAACTTTAATTCACTCATCCTTTTAATAACATAACACAACATTGAAAATTGTCATAGCACAAACCTGTCCCTGTTGTATAATGAAACGATGAACTTTTAGCATACGAATAAGCACTGATTTGTAGAAGCAAAATAATTTCCATCGCATTTTACCTCACCGGGATTACTCAATCAAACCATCTCTATACTCTGAAATGGTTTCTACAATAGTTGGTGAACTGTTAATTTATTATTAAACAGAGTGAAAAATAGGCGTCCACAATGACTACGAATTCTACTAGGTGCCTTTGTGCCGTACTTACTTCAACATCAAAACTATCGTTCGAGTGGGCTTCGCAACGAGCTTGCAACAAGCTTGCCTATTTACGCAGGCGGTGGTGTTACGGTTAAAATTACATCGCCGCCCGGGGCATTACTATTAAGCCACACTTGATCTGCGAAAAAGTTAGGTTTATGCCAGTGTTACCATAATTATAGGCTCAATCGGAAAGAGAAATCAACAAAACTGGAAACAAACATTTTTATTGCAGCACCTGGAATGCTGCAGGCGGCTGCAAATGCTCTTGGCTTTGGGAAGTGTTTGGCGTTGCGGCGACTGATTGCAGCTACGATGATTTCCAAACGGCTCAACAAACACTGGCAGCATTCAAGTCTCATTCATTCACTCGTGCAGTCATTTTTGTGCGAAAAAAAAGATGTTGATCATGCTTTATGGTACAGGGTGAACTGTTTGCATTCGGATTATCGATTTACTACAAGAGACTCGTTAAGCTCTAGGATGTAATATTGACAACGAAAGCAGGATGTGAAACTTCAAACATTGTTGCAGTCGAGTTACCTCTAGTATCCCGACATGTACCCCGTTGATTGATGACCCAGTGCAATAGTTGCACTTTCCAGGGTACACATCTTACGTATAATCCATTCATCAACAGTGTTCGAAAAACGCATCCATTCTCGTGAACTACCAATTGACTAGTTCGTCTTTCATCTAGTTATAAAGATGTTGTTTCAATCTGAAATGATGCTGCCGTTGAAAACCCAGCTTAAAACGTGTTTACGGCGCCTCGGGTCCGGTTTTCGCTTTCGTTATAAACGCTCGCTATCTTGCAACGAGAAACGTTTACGTTCGATAAGTATGGTAATTGCATAGTCACAGTCAGGTTTCAGCTTCCTTTTTCGAAACTGCTCTCGAGCGAGATATGAACCTACATTTAGTGCAGCACACCAGCGGCGGCAAGTTCTCTGATATGATGATAACGATGATGATTTTATGCACGATAAAAACGACCCCAACATGACTGATTGGATTAATTTACTTACTGTTCACTCCGTGAGAGCGATAATTAGAGCGATCGATTAATGTCACTTTCGTTACGTAAGTGTGATTGCTTAAGACTTACATTGTCGTGTAATTCAAAACCACCAGCAATAAAAGCTTTTACTGTGATTAAAAATTTAGAAAGCTCTTGTCCAATCTTTTTGCTGTCGAAAGGAATAAGCGAGAAAAAAACTGATCAAAATATTTTTACTCAAAACCAGACCAGTGTTTCTAAAGTCAAATTTTGAGATTTTCATTTTTAATTCGTACAACTGTAGGGCCTTCACGCCTCGGAGTTAGATAAATGGGCTGAGTGAAATCGCCCACATTCGTAATAAAGTACTCCCTAGTTTGAAACCAGCAAATTTGCTACAGCGATAATTGGAGCTCGTGGCTGATTTCAATTATCATCCAATTATCACACGGCCAAAGATTCGAATTCGATAGAATAATAATGAACGTCAATACCTATCAATAGCTCGTTACGAGCAACTTTGATTATTGCCGGGCGTTAAAATATGCCTGCATATGAATTTGTACGGCTTCAACTTTCCTTCCCGTCAAACTGATTCAACCTGTGGCTGCTGATGGGCATGGCAGCAGCCTACCCGGCATGGTAAACGGCAATTAGAAAATGATAATTATATTTTCCTCGCAACCCCCGGTCTGCCGTAGCGGCGCAGCGTTCACCTCCGAAGACATTCGTCGATTTCATAATGCCACCGCACATGCGAAAAAAAAATAATGGCTTCGCGTGCGAGCGACCATTTCGAAATAATCTACGTTTCGTTTCCTTCCGATATGCAAATAATCGGTGCGGGAGTGTGGGGACTGAGGCGGCATGTGAGCTTTGAATTGCTTAATTTCGTTATTGGCATTGATGCCAATTTTTGATTGCAGTGGAAAAGCCACACATTGTTGTTGTATTTTGCTGCAGGAGGACCTCCAATGAAATTGGGTTTGAAACAAGATCGTTTTGGAGAATGTTTGTTCGTACGTATATGCTTTTGAGTTCAATTTAATGGAGTTTGCTCGATCATCATGCGCGATGGACAGTTATATCGAAATAGAAGGGTATCAAGATCTCAAAAAAAAAATTAAATCCGGTTTGGCTCGCAAGTAACCAAAGCAGAGAAAATTCGATTCTTCGCTGGTGATCTGACGGAGGAAACACCCGAGGCAAAGGGAAAGTGTACAAAACGGATGCAAAACTGCTCGCAATCTTTTCTGTCGATATGCCCTAGCGGCGATCGATTTCATAATTTTATGACTGTAAATCCCGTCAGTATATTTCGCATGTAGGATTGTAGGTGCAAAAACAAGAGATGCTCGAAAAAGTGTCTCTCAAACAGTTTAGTTCACGAAACAGTTGTGAATCATTGGTATTATTCCATATATCTACCTAAACTCACCAATTGGATAGACTTGAATCGCTTTAAATTATCAAAAAAAAAAATGGAGAAGCGGCAGTACATCACTACCCAAGGAGTATTTTTTTATTAAGCAGTGATTGGCCTGCAGCCAATGAAAGTGAAAACTGCCCTAACCGGACCGGACCGGACGGAAAGATATGATGTCGTGCCCATGGCTATGCTCATTCACGTATGATCGAGAAATAATATCGTTACCGTTCAGGAATACATGATCAAACATTTGTTGCAGATGAAGTTCAGAGATGATTTAAGATCAATATTATCGGTAAATCTATTGGGTTTAAGGGCGAGTCGTACATTTTTTTGTACATCGATTTCAGATTTAGTTTTGTATTGCTTTTAAATAAATTTTTATTCCTAAGACACTCATTCGCATTCGAGCACGGTCAAATTGTTGTTGAATATTTTTCTTATTGAACTATTTCCTGATACAGCGAAGTTAATAGAATATAATTTTCAATTTGCAGGTAATTAAAAACAGGGATTTTTTTTTCTACTACTGACAAAAAACTGCACTTGAAGAGAAACTGATTTATTTCTCATAAAAATTCATTCATTGTTTAACAGAAAAAAATAATAAAATTGTTGTTCTCCAGTTGATTTTGTATATCTTACCATCCCCAAGAAATCGAATGGTTCTTCAGGACCCATACTTTCCATTGGCATGGTATTTTAGAAGTAATGGAATCGCAAATGAGTTCAAACATCCGTTCTGGTAACGCAACCAGTAATCTTGAACCATGATTAAGACAAGAAGAACGAAGTCTTTTTGTTGTCCTTTATTTGGGCCGGTCCCCAACTAAATTCCTTGCGAATTATTGTTGAGGTTTGCAATCACAGTCGAAAACGTAAAATTTTCGCCTTTGGAATAGTTAATCGTGAACTTTTTTGCCGTGATTTTTGTTCAGTTCACAGGACTATACCTAGCACTTTTGCAGTGCTTCTTGTTTTGATGTAATTTTGAACAGAACTGAGTAAAAAACAAAGAAATACTGACATGAACGGGAGAGAAGTTACATGCATATATATACTCTCATTTCTTTCTGAGGGTGTTTTTTGTTGAGTAAGTTAAAATCAAAAAAATTCTCGTTACCCTTTTTTTCATCGGTTTATTTAAACTGACAATGAAAAATCTCACCGCTGTCCAACAGACCAACTAATATTTGTATCCATAAGCTTAGATCAATTGAATGTAAAGCTTGAGCACATTTCATAGTTGCTCCTCCGTGATGGATCTGAGCTAGTAAAGTTGCACAAAGCTTGCGAATTAAGGATTAATTTAGCATCCTCAATGTACAACAATTCTGAAGCTTCTGCTTTGTATAGATCGATAACGGTGCCGGCTGCGTTCTTACGGTCAGTTAGGAAAGGAATGAAGAAAGTGTCATAATCGTTGTTGCTAGAGACTGAGCTTACCTCTGCATCTCTAAACTCTAACGGAAAGGAAAGTTACATTATCACCGTGGTCAGTGACGGGTTTTCATACTTTTGACCTTCCTCTCCATACTATTACTAATAGATTCTACTGCTTTCCTTCACCGAACCTAGTTAAAGTTAGTTAAACTGCCAAGTGATTAATGAGGATGAAAAATATTTCTAGTGCCTGTAGGGTTTCTCTGATCGGTTTAGTGTCTTCGGCAGAGTTTTTATTATAATTATTAATAATTTTCTAAAATTCATCCGACACAGGGTCTTAATGAATTGGTTGCTGAAAAAAGCGCTTTTCTGGATAGCAAAAAGATTACAAACATATGGTAATACTTTTCTATACAATAACTTAATACAAATGAATAAAAGTAATAAAAAAAAAGTAATGAAATTTATCCATTCAAATGGTACTCCTGGGCGGGGGCCTAGCGTGGTTGGTAACGTCTCCGCCAACCACGCTTGACGCCTGGGTTCGAATCCCAACGCCGACATAGGTGTCGATGGTTGTGGGGTGGCGTGATCCACTCACAACCAACCCAACTGGTCTAGATTCAATCCTAGCCGACACCGGGAGATTTTCTGAGGCGAAAAATCTCTGGGATCACGCCTTTCATCGCATGAGGAAGTAAAGCCGTTGGCGCCGGTCCGTTAATTAACGGGTCGTGAGTTAGGGTCCTGGGTGGAGTCGCTTTCCTGGGCGTCGGTGATTGGCACAACAACAGTGGCGGAACTAGACCGACGGAAAGTAAGCGAGAATAAAAAAAATCGTACTCCTCTGTGAAATGACGGATGGGTTCATGCAGGCCATAATTAGTACGTTGAAGAGGTAGCTGTGAATGTCGCTGATGTCGCTGAGGGCGAGAGGGTCAGTCATTTGGACGAAAACCTTTTGCACACATTCGATAGGTTGGGCCCAAAACTCGTAATATAAATTCCATACGACGCTGGCAGACTACAGTATGGAACGTACCAGTGAACAATAGAGGGTTCTCAAAGTACCAGGACCATCAAACTTCTTGCCAATTCTCATAATTTGGCCAAGTTGTCTGATTACACCGTTGATGAATGAAGAAAATAGTAAAGGTCCCAGAATACTGCCTTGAGGTACTCCAGCGTTGCTGCAGAACCAGCTAGATTGTGACGTACCCAGTTCGATGGTAGTTTTGTGACCACGAACATACGAATCAATCCATGCAACCATCTAATCTTTTCTGAAAATATATACACTGCAAAAAATTGAGGAAAACATTGTGCAGTTTTTTGTACAGAACCAACCCAACTGGTCTAGATTCAATCCTAGCCGACACCGGGAGATTTTCTGAGGCGAAAAATCTCTGGGATCACGCCTTTCATCGCATGAGGAAGTAAAGCCGTTGGCGCCGGTCCGTTAATTAACGGGTCGTGAGTTAGGGTCCTGGGTGGAGTCGCTTTCCTGGGCGTCGGTGATTGGCACAACAACAGTGGCGGAACTAGACCGACGGAAAGTAAGCGAGAATAAAAAAAAATGGTACTCCTCTGTGAAATGACGGATGGGTTCATGCAGGCCATAATTAGTACGTTGAAGAGGTAGCTGTGAATGTCGCTGATGTCGCTGAGGGCGAGAGGGTCAGTCATTTGGACGAAAACCTTTTGCACACATTCGATAGGTTGGGCCCAAAACTCGTAATATAAATTCCATACGACGCTGGCAGACTACAGTATGGAACGTACCAGTGAACAATAGAGGGTTCTCAAAGTACCAGGACCATCAAACTTCTTGCCAATTCTCATAATTTGGCCAAGTTGTCTGATTACACCGTTGATGAATGAAGAAAATAGTAAAGGTCCCAGAATACTGCCTTGAGGTACTCCAGCGTTGCTGCAGAACCAGCTAGATTGTGACGTACCCAGTTCGATGGTAGTTTTGTGACCACGAACATACGAATCAATCCATGCAACCATCTAATCTTTTCTGAAAATATATACACTGCAAAAAATTGAGGAAAACATTGTGCAGTTTTTTGTACAGAACATCAGATCTTTAAACAGTGATCTTCAAGATCTTCAAGATATTTAGTTTATATTTATTTTCTTAACGCATTTTGCAAGAAGAAAATTAATTTACTTGCAGTGTATATTTTTCTCAAACGTCGAAAATATTATCTACAACTTTACTGAAAAGATCCCAGAAATCAAACAAGCCATTTTGACGCAGATAAAAATATTATATTTTCGCCATGATTAAACAACCTTTTTCTGTTTATTTAGTCTTTTGTAGTTCTCATGAAAATAAATAATTTTCTAAAAAAAAAACTTTTTGAAATAATTCATTTCTAATTTATTTTTCACTAGAAATTTAAAATATAAATTTCTGGTGAAAAATAAATTCAAAATGAATTATTTCAAAAAGTCTATTTTTTAGAAAATCTTCACGGTACAAAATTTACGCGGTTTTTTTACGCGGATTCCGGAATTTACGCGGTGTATTTTTTACACGGATTCCGGAATTTACGCTGTATTTTTTTTTTTTGCGCGGATTTCGGTTTCCCTTCACTCGGAATGCAGAATTAATGCTGGTTTTTTTCACGCGAAGTCCGGAATTTACTTGGTTTTTTACGCAGTTTTTTTTACGCGGCATGTATCCCCTGCGAAAACAATTATTGGTTGAATTTTACTATAAAAATACCAAACAAAACGAGCGCCTTGATAATATGGTGGATTTATATTAAAATTTTTACAAAAAAAGTTGACCAAGCTCCAAGTGATTGGCCATTGCATCTTTTTATCTAGTGCTAGGTTTAAACATCATCTACCACAATTAGCACTACGCTTCTTACATTACGAATTTCTGGATTTTTGGAGAATTTTACGTGAAATTTCGATTCTAATAACTTTATGGTGAATCGAGCGGTATCTCGGCGACTTACACATTTCCTGATGATAATGGATTCAGTGGTAAGTTCTTTAGGTCTCTCTTAAACTCTTTAAGCTCAAGAATTTATGCGCTGGTTTTATTACGCCTTCTCTAGAATACTTCCTCTATCACGATACATTAAAAAGTTAGTTCTTCAAGATATTTCATTTAGATTGATTCCTTAACTAATTTTACAAAAAGAAAATTAATTTACTTGCCGTGTATATTTTTCTCGAACGTCAAAAATATTATTTACAACTTTTCTGAAAACATCCCAGGAATCAAACAAGCCATTTTGACGCAGATAAAAATATTATATTTTTTTTTTTGAAAATTGTATTTTTTTTCTCATTTCGCCATGATTAAATAACCTTTTCCTGTTCATCTAACCTTTTGTAGTTCTCATGAAAAAAATTTTTCTAACAAATAAACTTTTTGAAATATTTAATTTTAATTTTTTTTTTCAAATTAAAAATGAATTATTTCAATAAGTTTATTTTTTAGAAATTCTTCACGGTACAAAATTTCCATCTACAACTTTGCGAAGGCTAAGGAATCATCGATACCTCTTTTACATGAGCCTTTTTGATTCAAAAATTCACAGTAGGGTTGTGTGCAAAGCCACGACCGTGAGGTTGAAGTAGAATACTTTTACACAGCTCTACTTACGGCTGCACTTTAACCTACGGCCGGGCGAAACGGTTCACGCCGCTTTTCGCGTTTAGCCTGGCAGAGGCCTAATGTGTACGGCCAACACAATAGAAAGGTGTTTTCACATTGAAATTAGACACGGCTTTACTGGAGTAAGTGTTGGCAAATGCATCTACCGCTAATACCGCCGCTATCGTACGAAAGCGCTTCGTTTCATGTGGGGAATAATATCAACAACGAAAAATGACGCGCGTCTAAGCACACCCGAACTGTTTCGCCATGCCGCTTCCATTTACTTCCTTATAACATCCGCCTCATGGAAGTACCGGCTGCATTTACCGCTGAGGCTGTTACCATACTGCTACTGGTACTTCAAATTAAGTGTTTTATTTGTCCTCAAAAGAACAATTGTTCAATTCCATATCGGATATAATGCAATCGCAGCTCTGTAATATTACCGACAGTAATATACTTCTGAACAAAAATGATCCAACTTTTCCATTAGAGGAAGTGCCGGCTGATGTACGGCAAAAATCTCGCCCGATCGCTCGCGTTGGCGTTCGTTCTCAGGCAGAGGCCTGAGACGTGGTGACCAACCACAGGGCAAGTGATTTGTTTAATTTAAGGGCAGCCACAGGCGCAACCCGCTGATATATTCTGTTACCGCTGAGTGCTGATATCTGCTGCTGCTGCTGTCAACGTTGTGGACGGTCCATCCAGCTCACCTTCCGACTGATGAATGTAGCTAGTTATCCCAGAAACACTCTTTTATAGCCGAAGGGTGCTACGAAATAGGCCACGCCCTATCAGTTCAGTTGTTCCATTCCCTAATGTTCTTCAGACAAATTATTCCACAATTCGCATTTGATTTTTGTATCCAGCGAATAAACACCGATGGTGCTCTCACACACGCAACGGTTTTAACCCGTATCTTATTGCGGTTTGTAACATCAAGCGATTTCGTTTGCTTGCTGTTGCGTTTTGCATCATGTTGCAACTTGGCAACTGGGAGACGACGAAATTCTGCTACTGCTGATTGATTGAATCGACTTCATTTTAGCTCTGCATAGTCGAACTAACTGCTTTTGTGAATGCGTACTAACAGGGCAGTTTATTATTCAATATCGGTGGGGGGGGGTTTACTAAATAAAGTAAAAATTAGACAACTACAACAGAATTTGATTGCATCCCGCACAGAATGTCTGCTTGTGTTGATGCCAGAAAATTATTAACCTTCAATTATTTTTTTTATTTGCCTTGAAAAAAAGCATTTTGCGGTTCAAAATCGGTTACTGATTACAACTTTTGAGCTGCCCTAACATTGGGGGAATTAAGATACACGGACAACATGCACTGTGGAAGCTATTTCACATTCAGTAAATTAGACGGGTGCGACAAATTTAAATTGTTAGGATGCAACACAGAATGCTTGCTTGCGTTGACAAAAATTATTAACTTTCAATGACTTGTTTATTTGCCTTCAAAAAGGGATTTTGATGTTCAAAATTGGATTTCCTGATGGCAATCTTCATGCTGCCCAACACGGGGGGAATAATGGCTGTCTGGCGACACACGCTGAGAAAAACTGCGCTGCTCTTGAGACGTGGTGACCAACCACAGGGCTAGTGCTGCTGCTAAGGAAGGACGACTGCTGTTGCCGCTGTCTAGAACTATAATGAGCGGCTCCGGCTGAAACAGGCTCTTATATAGGCCAAATAGCATGTTTTCAATTGAAAGGTATATGATCCTGTCGACCGTGCTTGGGAAGCAAGCATTAAACGACCAATCAGAGGTCGAATTTTTCGTTTTGACAAGGCTTGACTATTCTCAATAGTACAATAGTGTGAATAATAAAATTACAATTTTCTTATATTGGGAAGAATTTAAGAAGATTTTCCAATCTATTGCTGCAAGAACGAAGGAAATCCATCGAATACTAATCGGTTTATTAGCATTTGAAATTGGACATATTTTTCACGTTTTTAGGTTTTAGATTTTCATTTCACATCCCTATGTAGCCGAACTTCCTGAGAGAAGTATTCTACTTCAAAATCACTAATTATCAACCTAGCGTTGTGACTTGACTTTTCTCAGCCAAAAAACTCTATTATTTGTTTAAATAGATTAGCTTTATGCTAATTCAATTCTCAAAAGACTTTTTATCACATTCTTTTTGCAACTTTTGAACCAGTAGTGTAATTATCGTGTACTTCATTAGTTTTGCGTTTGAAAAGTAGCCCGTTCCTATGATATTAATTTGGTCCAAATCGGTTACGTAGTTCCTGAGATATTGAAGTTTCGTGATTTTTTTATTTTGATACATAGCGCCTAAGCTAAATGTTCGAATACAGTGAAATTCGATAGCTACCTATGGGGCCACTAAACCAATAATTTTACAATAAGATTAAGACAATAAGATTATGACAAAAAAGTGATAGCACAAAACCGGGTTAGAGAACTCATAGTAATGTTTGTATTAAAATTCAGCCAGATCAAAAATGGCCTATTAAATTCGTTGTCCAATGTTGCTTGAAATTTGTCATCAGCATAATAAAAATTTTGTCATCGAAAATTTCATTTATTTTTCATTATTCGAAAAAGTAAAACATTGACCGCTTTGAAGATCAACTTCTTGTATTCTGATTTGCTAAGCGTGAAAAAGTATTGTAGACCTTTGTCAGGGACTTGTAACATACTTCAAGTACGTGCGGAGAAAACAGTGACCTCTCAAAACCAAGTCTTTTGCTTTATTGATTTTATTAAACATATTCTACAATTTTCGTTTCCGGTTTTACCCCATATCCTTAAAGGTGAGACCGTAATTTTCTGCTGCTCGTCAATTTCGTTGGCTTACGACCGTCGTTGTTTCTCATGGGAAACAAGGTGCCTAGTATCAGCAATTCCAAAGTAACATTGAAAAAAATTTTATACTCTCGACATCGCTGTAATAGCTGTGTTTTCAAATCTGCTTTCAAGTAGGATAAATCTTAATGGCTATAATAAAACGATGAAATAACTACAAGAGGGTGTTAGACCTATATTTTAAAACCAAATTTATGGATATACGTTTTGGTCGGCAACCCTTAACACAGAATTAAGAGTGTCTGTACAGTTTGAATGAGAACTTTAATGACATAAAGGAAAACTTTAGACGGCATTCAAAGGATCGCTTGAGGTAATGAAATAAAAAACTGCGTTTGTTGGTAGTCATGAGCACAGACACAAAAAAATGTGAATGTTATTTGTATGAATTCAAACTTTGGTACAACTCAAAACCATCATCAAGCCATCTGAATTCAATTTATGTATATATAATATTCTCATACTTCCATGAATGAATATCATTATTCTAATAATATTGAGCTTGAACGGGTATGCCAAGACAATTCTTGGTTGAATTTTGCTATAAAAGTGCCAAATAAAACAAGCGCCTTGATAATATGGTGGAATTATATTGAAATTTTTACAAAAAAAGTTGACCAAGCACCAAGTGATTGGCCATTGCATCTTTTTTCTAGCGCTAGGTTTGAGCATCAACTACCACAATTAGCACTACGCCTCTTACATTACGAATTTGTGGATTTTAGGGGAATGTTACGTAAAATATCGATTCTAATAACTTAATGGCGAACCGAGCAGTATCTCGGCGATTTACACATTTCCTCATGATAATGGGTTCAGTGGTAAGTTCTTTAGGTCTCTCTTAAACTCTTTAAGCTCAAAAATTTATGCGCTGGTTTTATTACCCCCTCTCTAGAATACTTTCTCCATCACGATACCTTAGTAAAACTGAAACCAAAAATACTACTCTTGATCTGCGCTTTAAGTGTTTTAAAAAAACCAATGAGTTTTCTGGACGCACATCACTAGGTCCAATGCACTATACAGCTTTGTTACCTGATGTTACTGTCAAAAACGTAAACAAAATCGTTCGGTATGCAACTTAAAGTGCTGGTTGTACTTTCTAAGTAAGATAATTAGAGGAGATTAGTGAAGAGTGTGAATCTATTAGGCATTTTTAATGTTTCATTAAAATACTTTTTACAAGATTGTGCAGACCGTCGAAAGCGTTCTCAGCTCAAAAGTATCTTAAATGGCACTTGTGATATTGTCATGTCATTGTTGACAATTGATAGAAGGAGAAATTAGAATTGGAAGAAGACAGTTTCTCTTGATTTTCCGTTCGAAGGTGCCACTATTTCTAATTTTTTCCACTTATCAGCCATGATTGCAGCTCGCAATTGTAAAGAAATTGCCGATTTTATCAATAACCTCACTTAAGCCAACAATGGACCAAACTGTTTTCATGTTGATTCTGAAGTCCTCTTTAAAACTCGATACTATCTTAATACAATGAGAAACTTTCAACACAAGTTTTAATGTAGTTGTAAGGATTAGTTTTATCGTGCAATTGTATCCCCATTAATAAACAGCGAATAACACATTTAGGAAAAACATGAATCTTAGGAGGCATTTGAAAACGTTCTGAATTTGATTTATTTTGTTGCAGTATGTTGCTGTGTGAAAACTGATAAGCTTCGATACGACTCTAACAAAGCTTTCCTAAAATATGTTTAAGGCTTTAAAGTATAGAAATTGTTACTTGGGTGGTAACATATAATAGTTTTTTTCAGGGAATTGTAATTAAGGCGTGATCTTGGCTGGAGGAACGAGGTTTCGATGTCTTGACAAAATATAAGTCCTTCTTAAAACTGATCTCAGTTATATTTATCCTCTCCAAGGAATTGTAATAGGCGATATTGGCACAGGGAACGAGGTTTCGATAAGACTCCTGCCTCTCGACATAATAAGTCCCTCTTAGAATTAACCGGGCCAGACAGGAACGTCAGGTGTAGTTTCACTTCAGGAAATTATAATTTGGCGATATTGGTAGGATAAAAAAGAATCAGAATAGTAGAGCAGTAAGCTTGAAACGAGAAGGGTAAACTCTCACACACAAGCACGGATATAAATGAAAAGCGTATCATACACTTCAATGGTGATACTGGAATACAGAAAACACCTGGGCAATATCACAATAGATCAAATGTATCTGGTCGGAGTGATGAGTCCACACAGAGAAAAAAAAACGTAACAAAACCTCTCAAGCTACGCTCATTTTAATCACACGACGCATTGAAGTCAAATACATCGTATCAGTTATTGAAAACATGGCACATGCTGAGCACTGGTTCGTGTAGACCATAGTTAGTCCTTGAAGGTCGGCTGTATTCCATAACTATGACGCTAACAATTTCTGGCTGTAAATAACACTCGGATTCTTGATAGTAACCTTACGATTGCTGTAGTCATTTTACATTACATTTTACAACTTCAATTGAAAATAAGTGGTTGATGGACGGTTCATTTTCGTTTTCACAAAACTTGAAACATGCCTGTATGTCGACGATGCTTCTCACACAGAAGGGTGATCAAAAATCTAGTGCTGGATGTGGTGCTGCTAAGTCTGTTGGTCCGTCCATTATTGAAGGCTATCCGCTGCCGCTACTACTGCTTCCCGCTGGTACTTAGTTAATACCGTCGTAGTGGCCCTCCGTTAGTAAACTGATCGGTTTGAATAGAAGTAGGATTTTTATTGTTCAAAGAGTGCATTCCCGGTTAACTAGGTATAATATTGTGTCGACCATGATAGAGAAAGCTATCACTAAGCGACCAATCAGAGGTCGGAATCGGCGTGTCAACATAGTTTGACAATATTTAATAGTACAATAGTTCGAATAATCAAACTACAATTTTCTGCATTTGGGCAGATGCAGAGATTATTTTCCTATTGATTGCTTTAAGAATGCAGGAAATCGGTTGGAAACAGACTGAGTTTTAAATACTGGAAAGAGGACAATTTTATTGATGCTCTCAATGTTTTTGGTTTTCCAATGAGTAGCCATAAAATTTCACTTGATGTCATTAATAATTTTTTGATCATGGAGAATTTATTTAAGCTTGATTTATGTGATGACTTTAGCAAAGATGTAAAAAATACATCGTAAAAAAATTTCCTTGAAAAACTAGTTAAAAAAAACAATCAAATTGATTATCCAGAAAATCTTACAATTCAATGATATGAGTTTTTTTATTCTTGAGCTTGAGTTTGAACGACCGCACTTTTCGTAGTTGCTCCTTCGTGATGGATATCTGAACTAGTGAAGTTTCGCAAAGCACCACTGCAAGATGCCTGATTTGAGATTAACTGACCATCTTCAATGTACAACAATTCACTAGTTTCCGCTTTGTATAGATCGATAACTACGCACACTGGGGCCGTTTTGAAAAAAGACGGTCAAAAGTCTTTTCTCACTTTTTCTTACATTTTAGGGGTTTGGTGTCTTCGGAAGAATTGTTCAGAATACTAATTAGAGTTAGCTGACATTTTCATATAATTGCTTATTAAAAAAAATGGAATTGGAAAAATTTAATTTTTCATTTTCCGAGATATTCAACTTTGATCTTCGGTAAACCGTCTAATACATCTTAAGTTGATCAAAAGTGGTTTAGATATCATTTAAGTGAAAAAACTAGTTTTGGGCAGTATTTAAGAGAACAAGGTATTTAAAAAGCGATTTTTTAAAACTATGAAAATACGAAGTTCCCGAAGAATCCCGATTCTGAAAAATATGTGTACTTGTACCTCGAAACATGCCAAAACAGATGACGTTGAGTAATACTTCACAAACATTCAAAATTTTTGATAATTTGATTTTGAAAATTGACATAATTTTACCTTAAAATCGATCTATTTCGGAGTTGGTTCAACAGAATCAACTTCTTTTTTTAGAAAAATTTATATTTTGTTATTATCTAAAACTTTCTAGAACATCTCAAGTCGATTAGAAGTAGTTAAGATATAATTTAAGTGAAAAAACTAGTTTTAAGGAAGTCTTTTGAAGAAAACGGTTATATTTTTTCAGAGATAAGACATAGGAAATTTTTGTCTTCGACAAAGTTTCATAAAATTGATAGCTCTACAACTTTGCCGAAGATCAAAGTTGAATATCTCGCAAAATGAAAAAGTTAATTTTTCCAAGTGCGATACTAGCTTAATAAGCAATTATATGAAAATGTCAGCTAACTATAATTAGTATTTTGAACAATTCTTCCGAAGACACCAAACCACTAAAATGTAAGAAAAAGTGAGAAAAGACTTTTGACCGTCTTTTTTCAAAACGGCCCCACTGTGCGGCGCCGGCTACTTCATAACGGTCGATTAGGGAAGGAAAGAAGAAAGTGTCACAATCGTTGTTGCCAGAGATTCTGTTTACCTCTGCATCTCTAACGAATATAACGGAAAGGAAGGTCACTTTATCACCGTGGTTTTACCCTTCCCACCACACACTTTAATGTAGACACTACTGCTCTGCTTTACCTGCTTACACGAACCTCGTTACTTTACCAAGTAGACACTTATAAGGGTATAAAATACTCTTTGTGTCCAAACGATTTGTTGGATCGGTTTAGTGTTTTTGGCAAAGATGTATATAATGATTCTATTCTTCCGAGAAAACTTACACTGTAAAAAATATTTAAACATATAAAAAAATTGGCAGTCAATAAAAAAAATCAGGTTTTTTAAAAGTGAGTTTTTCGAGATATTTTGTTTATAGTTGTTTTCTCGAATTATTTTCTTAGACAATTTTTTTAATGTGGTGTATATTTCTCCTGGAACGACAAAAACACTATCTACAACTTCACCGAAGACGTCACACCGAGCAGGCAAACTGCTCTGGCTCTAGAAATATTTGTAATCATTTGTGCTTTTATGAGTCTGAATTTAAACCCAACTGATAGCATGAAATAACATCTCTGGCCCATAGTACTATCTGTGCTAAGTTTCAGCCAGATGGAAAATGGCTTATTAAAATCATAGTTCTATGATGGTTGGAATTGGACGGAAGAGACAACACCAAATCTCGTCGATTATGGTATATCTAAAACATTTGGCATCAAACGAACAAATATTTTCATATTTATTTTCATCATTTCTTCACTTTGTTTCTGTCACTTGAGGTTACTAAAAAAGGAAACCGTTATCGCATTTTTTGCTGTCTGCTTTTTCGTTGTCTTGCGGTACTCGTTGTTTCCCATGGGAAACAAGGTGCCCAGTGCCATCACTTCAATCCGGTGAAGGAAATCACATTATGTAACAGAAGTTTATATCGGATGTCTGTCTGTCTGTGAAAATTGAACAGTATGACTGTATCTGGTTCAGGAAAAGACGCTGCTGCACGATTAAACTGAAGTTTCGTGCCAAACGAAATACGAGAAATTGATTGTCATTGGTACAAGGTGGTACAAAACAATCTATTTTAACAGTAAAAAAGTAACTGAGGAATGAAATATTGAAATTTATCAGAACAACAGCTTGTTCAATTAAAATAGTGTCTTCGGAAAATTTACCAAAAGAGAGAGGAGGAGGTTATCCCGAAACTTAAATAAATCAAATCAAACATTGGTATGAATATGACAGGTGGTTATTAGTTCTATCTATTAACATACCTCTATGAGAGTAGATTTTCAACCCTTCCCCGAATGTTGTAGGAGACTGACAAACACAGCCTCGTATTACAAAACTTGTATCTGAGATACTCTTGAGGAGTCGAGAAGCTCTATATAATTCGCAAAAGGGGCTACGGAACAGTGTTTATATAAATCCTCATTTTTTGGATCGTTAGCATTAAATCTGCTTGTAGGTATTTTAATTGTGAACAACTTTTGCAATTTTTTAAAGTGTCAATTAGTACCACGCCGTTACACGCCAGTGCCGATCAAAACTAACGGCTTCACGGTCGAGACGACGCCGTCGATGCAAAAATACTCTCCACACCGTTACCACCTACGATATGATCGACAAATGGATCCTAATCTGCACCATTCTGCTGATATATTGCTCTATTGCCAGCACGTCGCATCACTTTGACAATATAAACATCAAAATGTAAAAACTTGAGAACTTCAATTAATTTAGAATCCTTCTACCTAGTATGCAATGAAGAAAACACAGCTAGTGAGTTCTCGTGAAACAAATTCCAAGAATGATTCAAACAAGCCAAGAATTGAAAACTGGTTTGAAATTGAATTTTCTAATAAGTACCATCCAATTGGAAGGAAGTTGTATTGATTGTATTATTATCGATTATCCGAACCGATAGAAAAAAACCCAATTGAAACAAATGTTGCTCGAATGGCGGCTGCATTTGCAATCAGCCTGCTTTTCCTTCCGCTTACTTGTTATTCCCTTGCCACGGCGATCTATTATTAATCGGTAATGAGTTGGAATGAATCATTTCGTTTTCAGCTTCGTAAATTCGATTCATTTTTTTTTTATTTTACCCGGTAAACCTACAGACAATAAGTCAGATCCATACTTGTACCAAAATTTTGGCCGGGTCAGTGATGGTCACTGGGAGGATCAATTCATGCATCTGTCCTAGATGTGCTATGCTGCGCTGCGACTGTGGCAACCGGCATCATCGGGGCCAAACCTGCAATCGCTCGCGAACGAAATTCGACTACCCTAAAGGTGTGCTGTGCTTACTTGCTGATAACCTCAGATAAAAAAATGGGAATGCTTAGTATGTTACAACGAAGATAGGTTATAAGTGGCTAAAAAAAGAAAAGTACAACACTGAAGAAATAGCGTTTCACGATTTTTTTAATTTTTATCAGATTACACTATAAACCCACGACGGTGTTTACCTTTGTTCAATTTGTAAAATCAGTTCGATCTTATCATATGCATTGAAAAAATTGCGTAACTTCTGCTCGTACCGGTAACCATCTAGATCAGCTGAGCATACCAATCTAACGGGTCGATCTCGTGGCTGGCCACCACCACCTGGCGGGTTGATCCTTTAATGCGGAAACACAGACCAACGTTATCGAACATGACCAGATCCAAATGCCGTTCGAAGGGTAACACCGCGTTGAAGCTTGTAGCGCATCAGTCGAAGGAAAAAAAATTGCAATCAGTTCTGGTCCAGTAATTTGCTCGCATTTTTTTTTGCTCTTGCTCGCGCTGTTGATTTCAACCGACTGCATCTGCTTGAAATAATTGACGGACGGCCATCCTTGTGATGTTGCTGCTGTGGTGGTTGTTTGCAAGACGTGCGAGCATCTTTTCCGATTGCACTCATCTTGACGCGTTGGCTGCTGAACATACGAAAAAAAAGCTAATAAAACGAAAGTCATCAACAGTTCGTGACGGAAAGGAATTTTCGCGCCTCCGCCGCTCCGCTTCGGTGTTCATCAAATCGTGGCTTTTCGCGATGGTTGAAATTTGCTATGCCGTTTGGTTTTCTTTGTTTGTTGAAAAGAAATTCGACTTCTGTTGGTTTGTCACTACTAACTGCGAATTGTTGATTTTTTGAATTATTTTATTTATAAATTTAATTATTCCTTTTCCGGCTAACAATGGAGGGTCTATATGATGCTTGGTAGGTAGAAGAAAATCATACATAACTCAGTCATTCAAAATGCATTCATTTAAAGAAAACAAATCTCAGATCAACAGTGCGTAAACGACAATTTTTTAACAAATATCAAAGTACTACAAACAAGAATGTATAAAAGTAGGACCCACCGGATAAAAATATTGATTATAAATACATCACTTACCAACAACCAAAAATAGAAAAAAAAGAAAAAATGCTACGAATGATACATAAAATGAGAATATTAAGGAGGAAAAAAAAAACAAATGAAAAAAATATTGACTGACAAATAGCAAAAACAATGAGAGCTTATCATTATTTATATGTCATCATTATTATTCGCAGAAAGTTTTGACGCTGCGAATAGTTATTTCTAGTCACGAACCAGAGCTCCTATTTTCGTCATGCAAGTGAATCATCATTTTAGTAATTTTCTGTTTTTCGAATTTAGTACTATCGCGTTTCAATACATGAAGTTTATGCTTTGTAAATTTTCAAGCATTTATTTATCGATTTTATCACCATTTTTCACTGCTGAGACATTTCATGGAAAATAGGTAAGAAAAAATTTTTTTTTGGTATGTCATTTCCGATTCAGCTGAAACTTTTCACAATTGTTCCTTTTTGATTTTATGACATCAGTTCTTCATGTAGACTCACGACTGCTGCTTCAAAAGGGCCTATTCAAAACGGTGACTGTTAGATACAAATTTCTATATCAGAAAAACGACTTGTTTGATTGAAATGGTGACTTCAGCAAAGTTGTAGATAATAAAACTGCGGTTCTAGAAAAAATATATACAATGGGCTTTAGAAACTAACACCAGATCTTGACGTTTGTTGTGGACAATGAAAATATAATGAACTACAGTTTCTCAGTAATTAAGGGTCAGTCAACGTGTTGTCTGAATGTTCAAAAATTTATATAAAACCGGAAGAATAACACTGGTCGACAAAAGCGAAAAAAAGCTGCCCTTAGGCATGAAATAGTTGCCCTAGAAACATCAAAGCTTTTCAACCATTCTTGTGGAATTTGGTGCCTCTAACCATTGTCAAAACGCGCCAACTTACGCCAAAGTGTCGCATAGTAAGTGTCGCCGGGTTCACGATTCCGTAGAGTGTCACTGGGAGGATCAGTGCCCGCGCAAATTGCTTGCGGGTATGTAGGCTGCAGGACCTGAGCTGGCCGTTGTGTTCCGCCGTTCCATGCATGGTTATCCCAGCGTGCATGAGGATTGTGTAGAACATGGGACAACTATGCTTGGAACGGCAGTGTTCGTTATTGCAATCCGTCTCTTAAACTCGCGTCCTCGTTATCACACGTTACGTGTGTACCAAGCTAAAAGAAAGTCATCAAACACTTCGAGATTCCCCATCCATCACCACCACAGCATAAGCGCGGACTACACCGCTCTCTGCCAGCTATCTTACTTTCCCTTTGGCAATATTTATGGAGAGTCCAATTCTCGCAGCTTCCCTACTAAGAACCGTAATAGCCTCCTCCATCGGTTTACGATTAAAACCGACAATGTCGATGTCGTCGCCTAGAAGTATGTGACTTCGTGCTGATGATGCCACTCCTCTGGACATCTGCTTTGCAAGGCCATGTCGAACAATAGTCAATAGTCGCACGTATAAGCTCAATCGGTTTTGATGGAAAAGCTCGTTGGGTTTAATTACATCGTACGCCGTCTTAAAGAGTATGAATAGCTGGTGTGTCTGGAAGTTTTGTTTTGAAAACTTGTCGAGAATCAGTCCCAAGTCGAACAGGATGAAGTGCAGAATTTCATATGCGGAATTGAAGAGGGTTATGCCGCAAGGACGCGATCGCAGTGTTTTATGACGATGAAGTCACTTTTCGGCAGCTCAAGCTTCCCGGCGTGTTTCCCGCATTTGACGTGTCACACGTTTTGCTGCTACTAACGTGTTAGCGTAGGCCTGGTTCCCTTCTTCCGTCATCTCTAGACACTCAACATCGAACCACCCACTATGCGTGGTTTCCACTACCATACCTATCACCTCTTGTGCTGTTTCACTGATCGTATCGTGAAAGAAGTAGCTCGTGCTGGTCCACTTCAGCTGGATCATCGATCCGTCCATCAATTTTTCGAGAGTACTCTGCAGCAATGTTTTCCACTGATAGCATCTGGATGTTCAGACGTGTCTTAGTCGCCGATCTCGATTTAAATACGTTGGCAGCCGCGCGTGAATCCGATCAATCAGGAGACTGTAATCTGAGTCGACAAAATACCGAAAAATACCGACAGTCGATTAGTATGTGGTCGATCTGGGATCAGAGGCTTTTCTATTGGGGTATCTCCAGTTGTGCTCCTGAATGGTCCGACGTGCAAAAAGGGTTCTACAGATGGTCATTCCCCTCCCAGCCCGAACAAATGACATGTTAGTGGAGAATATTTTCTGTATATGGTCAGGAATGCTGAAAAAGCGTCGAAAAGGCGGGGCTTAGAGCCTTATACAAACTTTTGACAATTGTCACAAAGTAGTTTGTTAGATATATTGTACTTTTACATATTTTCAACTTGGCGATATTTACAGGAGAAACCAGAAATGTTTCTGGTTCTTCTAAATTGTCACCGCGTATTTTTTCAATACATTCATGAATAAATTTCGTGACAAAGCTCTAGAATATAATATGCTTATTGCGGTCATTGATGGGACTTCACCTAATGACACGCTTCATTTGGTATCCTAGCACGAAACCAAGAACCCGTTCTGCTCTATCACCGTCGTTGTAATTGATGTGTTACTTGAAAGAATTGCCCACAGTCGGATCTACTGCCTCCAGTATTTGGCCAATGCACCTTTTATATGGCTGCTATCTCTACATTTGTCTTCTGTAACTCTCTGACCATCTCAACACTCAGGTTGGACAGGAGAAGGAATTGGATGAGGAAGTTCAGCGCACACCGTCTCACAAACGAAAACAGTCTCCAACTCATTACATATCCTATCCATATCGACTCATCCAACTCATCCAGCATACCCTCTAGCATCGGTACACCTGGAGATAACCCCAACAGCTAGAATCGCTATTTTCAATTCTCTGATATCATAGACGTCCGAACCTGTCGTGGTGCAAACGTCGATTCTGGCCACCATCTCATGATGGTCAAAATGCGTCAAAGACTTTCGGTATAAACTGAAGCGCCTTAAACTACCCGAAGTCGTCACTAAGTACGTACGAAGCCTTGAGGCAGCGTCGTCGGATGAGAAAGAGCTCATCGAAGCCTCTATAGAGGACTGCTGAAGTAATGTAAAGGCAGCCATAAAGTCGTCGTACACAAATTAAGTAACACCCGTCAAAACAGAAACGAAGACTGCAGACACATCTTTTCTAAGACAAATGGCGCCGTCTTGAAGAGCTGGAGTGTGAGGAAATAGAGCAGCTGTATCGTTTTCAGGAAACATGTAAAATGTTTGAGAAAGCCTATCAAGCTGGGCCCGGATTTGTTGGCTTCCCAGGTAACACACGTTGTTATACGGAATAGAATAGTTGATTACATCTCTATCAGCAAAATATACTATAAAGTATACAGCCCTAGGGTTGTATGAAATGGTGACGTGGGACTAAACACTGTAATTACAGGCACAAAAAATTCGTTTGTTCAGTGATTTACGCATTTTAATTCTCAGCTTCCCCTTTATTTTTTTCATAAATATATTTAGTTACACTCGAAAGAACATCATTTACACTTGGTGATGTTATGCCTGTAGTATTTTTTTGTGCAAACAACAAAGTTAAAGTTTATAAAGATAAATTTTTGTTTTTTTGCTTAATAAGTTTGTTTTATTGCCAACAATTACATTCACTGTATTACGAAGACAGCTAATATAAGCATATTATTTTATCTGCATAAATGTTCAATTCTTGTTAAGTAATTTATGGTTTTTATGGTAATCATATTCATGAGACAACCTTCCAATCTAAAACGGGTTGTTTCAAACTTTACAAAAAACCTTTATCTTCGAGACATCAAATTAGTCTAGGTTCATGGAAGCAACCATAAATTGACTTATTGGGCGAGGCGAATGACCAACACATGGTTAAAAGCTCGTTAGAATAATAAATAATAAATAAATATTGACTTATTGGGACGGGGAGACTTTGTCAATTTTTTTGTGGATATTGATACAGTGAACCAACAGGAAATGGTTGGTGTCTATTCGACGACAGTCTGTGCTAGGAATGCTCGCATGTGATTGGTTCATTGTTCGCGTACATTTGTTTTTGATATTTTTTATCGATTTTCACCGTTTTGCAATGAAAAAATAGTGATAACTAACGCGTTAAGAATATTTTTAATATTTTATCTATCCAACAACATATTGGTTATTGTTATCCATCATGTGGTTATGTTGTTATTATCGTTTGAAATCTGACGCAACTTTTGCCAGTTTCATTTTCAATTTTACAGAATGCATACCAGTATAGAAAACAAAGACGTAGTCCCACGTTAAACAGCGCAAAATTGCAAGGATACTAGTAATATATGAAGTATCACATAACTACATGAAAGCAAGCCAACTTGATTGAATGAAATGGCGAAAAACATCTCGAATACTAATATGGCAAGGCGCAGACCTGGGGTGACATTGCTCATTTCGCTTCGAGTAACTCGAATTGAGAGAAATCAAGCTCGTTTCGAGGTGGAGTTGGTGTTGCGTATTATTTTCGACACCCCAATTTTATTGAAGTTTATTTCGAGCAAACATTGACTTGAAAATAAATGTCAGATTTGTCTAGGGGCTGGACAACTTTATTTTCATGAAAAATATTTCGGTATTATTATACGATATCGGTTGATAAATTTCAACATTTATCGTTTATCCGACAAATTGACATCACACCGACGCCTAATAATGCAACGATGAATACTTTGTAATCTCTAATATTGGAAATATTCTGCCATATATCAATAGTGTCTTGCCCCTAGAGATTTTTTTTTACGTTTATAGTAATATTTGTCGGTAAAACAAAATATTATTCTTTGAATGTTTTTCTACGATTCTTCTAGTGATGGAAACGGTTTTGGGAATATACAAAGACGTGAACAATAAAATATGAATATTAGGCTTACATTAAATGAAATAAAGTTTGTTATTTTTTGATGCAAAAGAAATTTTTTTTCATGTTTTCGTCAACATTTCGAGATAAGGCGGGGAGCACTCAAACCTATTTTAAATACAATATTTCCCTCCAAACTGCACCAGTACCATTCCTGCTCCGTTAAAGTTAGCCCCTACTTTGAATCTACTCGCTAGTGGGTAGGATCCACTTAATAATTTTTATTTTTTTTCGCTTAACAGATGGTTAGTGAAATTATTTATGTTTTAGTCAACAAACTCAAATACAAATGATTGTCCTCAACTTATTGACCATTTCTCCAGTTTTGCCCGAAGATCAACTGCAATATGGTTTAACTGCCTTTAGTGGACCACTTAGTAGCGTAGCCGCTTATTTTGCAAGAAAAAGTGTAGTTATCTTAACTGAATTAGGTATTTCATTATGTATGCACATGATGTAACATGTTTTACATCATTTCTGCATGGAAAACAACAAGATAATACATCTATTTTCTTATTATTAAAGAAATTAATCATCGCTTCAGTTTCCTTTAATGGACCACCGTTTCCTAATTTGGACCACAACAATTTTCTGATCCACTGTGTAACAGGAGTTTCAGTTGTGAACAATTGCACCATGTCGCAAATTGGGTCGAATTATAAAGGATCATCCATTGGCAATGTGGTCATTTTTACCGGCTTCGTAAGTCAATCATCTAAATCAATTCTAAATATTTTGCATGGACCATGGTCATTTGCCAACCTTATATACGACCACGTGGTTAATGGAGAATTTCGAAGTTAATCACATTGTTGGAGTACTATATTTACAACATGCATTTATATAGTAGATGAATGGGGGGCTTGGGGGGTTGTTAACAATAGAACACAGTCTACAGTTTTTTTAAATATGTTGGCGATTGATTGGCCTAAGAGGCTTAACAAATGGCTGACATGTGCTAATGTGGGTTTGAGACGGTCTACTTTTAACGCTGCATCACGTAATTCCAAAGAAGTGTTTACAAAATACGTGTTGGCCTGAAGAACGAGAGAGAGGGAGAAATAGAGAGAGAGAGAGAGAGAGAGAGAGAGAGAGAGAGAGAGAGAGAGACCTATGCGGATCATTGAATACCGTGTTTACAACTCCAGAGTTTTTTGCTTGACAGCAATTCGTACTGAACCATGCTTGTAGAAATTTGTTTATGTAGGGGGAAAAATGGTTTAAACTTACTCAAAATTTATTTACATAGTGTGTGAATGCACTAACTTTGGTACAGTGTGAAAAGATCAATAATTAAAATTAATTAATTTTTTTAATCCTCCTGGCGTTTTGTCTCTACTTTCTTAAGCTTCTCTTTGCGAATATTTTCCTTTTCTTTTTCCATCTTCCATAAGTATGAGCTACTGGCAGAGGAATCTGTTTTCCTAGAACCCCATGTAGGCCAAAAATGTCTCCTTTGTCTGCGAACCACTGTCTGATTTACCTATTCCTCAATCAGCCGGAAAACACTGAACGACGTCGGCAGGAATTCTTTGGTAAGGTAAAAGGCAACATGGCGGTACTTACAAACCCGCTGCATTGTAGGACTTAAAGACGATAACGTTCGTTTTTCGAACCGGTATCAATGAGATAGGCGTTCTTATCTTTCTCAGGAATTATCACAGCCTTGGTCTCTGGGTCCATACAGAACCCAGTTTCATCTCCGTTGAATATACGGCGAGGGTCACTCAGTGCTTCCTCATTCACGTCTTCTCGGAACAATTCTCGTACAGTACGGAACCAGTTTCGTCAATTTCCCTCTCAACCGTAGCTGCCCCTTATGAAACTAACTCCGACTGACGCACTGAGAGTTCCGGGTGGCACTTCATGAATCCGCAGTACCATTTATAACCTAACACAGACAATATTGCAATAGCATTGAATAACAAAAAAATTACTCCTGTATCAACATACCGGTTTTTATCTTGCAGTCCGTATGAAATGAATCTCTGTGAAATGAATCTTGTAACTGTAGACTGCAGCCGCCCTTTGGTAATGGGGAACGTGCCATCCGTGTTATCCAGCGAACAATCGAATCCTCTTCCACGCCAGTCAATGCAGTTGGCTTGTCTTTTTGCAGTTTTCCTGATCACTTCCTGCTTGCACGAAACATTACGGTGGATCGTGGAACATTGTAGCGCCTGCAAGCTTCTCTACCACTACCACTTTTTATAGCTTCAAGACACTCAGTAACAGCAGCTTCACTATATTTCCCACCAGTTTTCGGCGTTTTTCCTATTTTAGCAGCAATTTTTTACAACAACACGATCAAAACACATCTATGGTAACTATAATTCGCTGCGTTACTTCGATGATACCTAGCTTTTGTTCGAAATGAAGCATGTCGAAATGAGGAAAACATTTTTTTTTTCACCCTTAATTGGACCATCAATGTTTTCAATATTTAAGGTGTTTTTCTAGTTAAATTTATTGCCTATCTTTTAAAGACACTATTATTCTACCCGTTCATCAAAAATCTGGTAATTTTTGCTCGGAAAGTGTGTTGTCAGTACAGTTTTTGGTGAAGCCATTTCTTATGGAAACGTTATCGAACCATGGAAGCTGTTATTAAAAGATGGTTTTTTACAGCTTTAATGAAGAATATTGTATTAAAAGTCTGTTGCAACATTTCTAGTGAAGAACATTATTGAAATTGGCGAATCACCAGTCAAAATAAGTATATTTATAATGTGTAATTTGGTGAAAAAGCTCAGGTGGTCTACTGAAAGAAGTGGTCTATATTTAACAGATCTACAATACGCCATCTACTCTTTTCGGGCTCGAATCGAAATCGGAAATGTCAAATGTGGTCGAAACAAACAAAAATCACTCGGAACGAAATGCGCAATGCCACCTCTGTTGCTATGACAACCGTTAACCAGCACATGCGCAAATGTGTTGTTATACGCAGTGCAACTAGATCGACAATCGTTTATGAGTGGCAGTTTTAGTTGATTATAAATTGATGATATTATAATATTCAACTTTTCAAAATGAGTTGTTTCTTTCGCTTGAGTAATAAAAATGTTGTCCCATAGTTTCAACGTTATCTGGAAATAACTAAAATTGGAGTAATATTGGTTACACTGCAAGCGTTTTGTTTATGTTCTCATGACACATTTTGACCCTCGAATAAAAACAGAAATCGTTCAAATAATTTAACTATTAACTTGATCAAGTAATTTTACTTGTCTGCTGAATACTAGGACTTTTTTCCACAGAAAAAGCACTTTACAGGTACGTAGTATTAGGTGGCGTGAAGTCTGAAGAAAAGATATAGTTATTATTGGTGCACATGTTATTAAAAACATCTCCAAAACCAGAAACAACGAGCTTGTTTTCGAAATGCAGCTGTATTACTGATGACAAGTAACTTCAAACATCAATCATTCAGGATCAAATCTCTACCACCTATTTATCGTCTGAGCCACACAAGGGACATCGACAAGGTGACGGTCTTTCAACAAATTTTTCCAGTTCATCTGCTTCGCTGACAACGTGAACCTTGTTGGAACGACGTTCCTGGCGATTGCTGACCAGTACATGAAGTTGAAACGTGAAACAGAAGAGGTTGGACCTCGGATCTTTGGTAACGGAAGACAACAACTGCAGCAGAGAAATCCACAGTCGTGGATACGGACTCCACAAGACCTTGAGGTCTGGTAAACTTCGCCACTATGTACACGACGTTGTGCTTAGGACCATCTTCGGTGGAGTATGTGAGGATGATATATGATGGAGTAAAATGAACCACGAGTTGGCGCAACTTTACGACAAGCTTAGTATCCAAAAAGTCGCTGAAACTGGGAGGGTACAATGGGCGGGCATATTGTGAAAATTCCGGATTATAATTCCGAAAAAAACGATGTTCGTCTCGAACCTCGCCGGTACAAGACGCAGGGGCGAGCAACCACCTAGGTTGTTGGCTTAAATGTAGCAAGATTTTGGAAGTCCTCCAAGGAGAACAGGTTCCCCCTGCCCTGTCAGGTTTTTACCAAGTTCCTATCGGTTTATTCATCTTTCCTTAATTACTTGTATTCCGGTTGATACCACATGGAGGTGGGGATAGGAATAGCTTGTCAATACGCTCTGGACTAAACCAGGGTTAGTTTTTTCATTAACTAGTACGGATTGTAATACTGGTACGCACTGCCCAGCCGTTTATCAGCCAATCAGAAATCTAAATGTTTAGGTACAGGGAAAATGTTAGGGAAGGTTCGGCGAACCTATACTTGTCATGTTTTTGCAAAATTGCTTATTTGTATCTAACGGGATCTAGTAAATGAACAGCTATATGAATAGTATTGCAGTATCAATAAAAAGCTAACTGCTTCATAAATCACCACTGTGTGGCGAATTCTTCGATTAATATCATAACTACTATCCAATGCAGCAATCTATAAAAACTCTTTGTTTTGCTATTTTTTTGCTTCAATGTTGCGAAGTTAATTATTCAAATGTTGCTAGTTTCCGTTACCTTCAGTTAGCACATCGTCTTTTTTATTACAATATCATTAATTATATTTTTTTTTGTTGATTTATTTCCAGGTAAGTCAGTTCTTCTCACTCAGCACCAAACTCTCTGCAGACAGTTAGAATACCCTCTAGAACGGCAAGCGCAAAAATGACGAAAACTCTTCGACAGACCGACCAGCTGGCCAATATAGCTCAAGGCCATTCATACGTTACTCCAAAGAATAAAATCCTTGAAGAAGCTAACGTAAAACCCCATCTAGGTCAGTGGAGTGAGCTTTTCCAGAAAGATAATGAACTCTTCAGCCATCAATCGCCGGCCAGGAAGCGTTCGGTCGCTCTCTGTTGTTCTCATAATAAGGCGGCACATATGTTCCATTATCCGGTAAAATGGCTGCAGGTGTTTTCACTAAAGTGTGCAGGCAATGATGATGAGCAGCAAGAAAAAAAAAAAAGATGGGTCGAGTGATGAGCTGACGAACAGCATAATGAAACGCTAAACGGCGATAAGCACGCGATGTTCGATGTAAGTACCCAAAGCCTCGAACGTAACTGCCGTTTTATGTTGCCGGGCGCCGAAGTTTATTGTTGTTTTCGCCGGTGATGTTTGGAATTTCTCCTGCTAGTACCGAGATAGAAAGTTTTTGGGTTTTGGGTAGGTCATGGGGTGGGTAGTACCTGCGCAGTTTGCCGGTCTAATTATAGGATGTGCACATTAAATCAGTGGGTATTCATAGTCAAGGGTGAAAATTTACCTAGGCAAATCTTACTAAGACATTAGGTACTTGGAAAAAGCCTCTTCGATAAGTGTAAACTACGAGAAGCTGTGTGTCGTAATCGCTATCTGAACTACCGTTATTGAAAGATTTTGATTTTAATCTCTCAACTGATCACCAATCGTTCGAACCGAAAACGATAAGAGTAAACAGACCTTTACATAATTATGTTCATCAAACGAATCATAATTACTGTATTATTGTACGACATTCACGTAACGCTTCGGTCGCATAAATTGTTTGTATTCCCATCACCGCAGCCAGGTTCATTGCATTTTCCGCCCGTTTAGTTTTCCTGTCCGCAAAGGTCAATTCAGTTTCAGAGACCCTCCCAAAACGAAACGATCAAAGCTGGAGCTGATGAGACGGTCAAATCAAATACTCTCACTCTGCACAAAGCGAAATCCGTTACCCAACGGTCTGTGGTACGCGCGATAAAAAATAAAAGAAACTCGCGCCGGCCGACAACGAAAATTTTGACACTGTATTAGTGCAAGAGGGCTTGGTTTTCATCGCGAACAAGGCGAAGAAGATGCCGGCCAGATGACGTTAATGTTTTAATGTGTATTATCTTTTTTATAGCATAGCAAAGCTTCGTCTAGTCTCTTCAAACGTTTCTTGATTTCCTTAAGAGCAGAATCAAAAATGTACATAAAGAGTAATGCTTTTGTGTGCGAATTACTTAAACAACCAAAGATATTTTACATTGTTGACTTTTATTGTATTTCAGTCAAAAACAAACCAAATTAAAACTTAATGACATCTACAAAAAGATATAATTTTCTAAAGTATGTTTTCTCTCACGACATCAGTTTTTATTAAATTCTATTAGCAAGGTACAAAGAAATTAATTAATTCAAAGATGAGATTGTCACAAACTCTCTTCCAACAAGCTTTTCCTTCAGGACATCAAATGGGTTAGGACTCATAGGTAATCATCTTCAGCAAAGGTGTAGGAAAAAATTAAAGAAACTTGCCTAACATTTTTGTGTCCAAATTTAGTCAGGTTTACAAATAATGCCACGCTGAGATAAGTAAATTCGATTGCTCCTGCTGCCTTTCTGAGCTGTCCTCTCGGAAACAAAAAATGATCAGCAATTTACGCACCATGCCATGTTTATGTACTGACGCTGGTAGATAGTAACATGGATATAAATTAATTAATTTTCGCACTGCGTTGATGGAATATTTATCGATTTTTTATAATTACCTTTCTTCGAAAATCAATAGCTTGGAAGATGGCTCCACAATGCTTTAGTACATCTTTATCAAGTTTTACGTAGAAAATATCTTATTACAAAGGTATGTGTGATCTAAGTGTTTTACCTGTAATTTCGGCAGTTTGCTCCGCTTGGTTTGTGAATTTCAAACCTAATCTACACGTGCAGACTGGAGAGATCGAATTGGAAAGAGTCTGCGTTTGTGACTCGTACTCAGATCAGATCGATTTGGTTCATATTCTTCGGGATAGCTCCATTAAAATAGCATCTTTGAATAGATGTAGCTGATGTTAGGGCGATGCAAATTTTCCCATTAATCATAGTTAATACCGAAGTATATTCGACATAACGATTTTGACACGGTGTAAGAGGCATCAACTTTGCTGTTTGTTCATCTACGTTTTCTTTTTCCTTAACGGACACTTCAGTAGATTCTTTCCCTTACGGATTTTATAATGGTCGACAGTAACGCATAGAAGATGGTGTACGATTATAGAATAATATCTTCCCTTTTAGCTCAGCTCTAATTGGCACTATTGACGCCAAGAACATATGGGAATCAGAAGCCTCTCGTTTGCACTAAACAAAGAAAAAAAAATCGCTTGTAGCGGTATTTCCATTAATGTTTCAGTAACTTCAATAATCTTATTGTTAATAGAGGTAGCATGGAATTGAAGTAGGGTAAACAGGTATAAAACGCCCAAGGAACAACGCTAGTATTCTAGTTATGTTTATCACAAACAACAAATCTTTTAATGAGGTACACTATTTAGTTGGTAATGCACTGCTATTATTTTGTTTTGTAACTACTGTTAGACAAAAACCCCAAAATTTCTTTAAAAAAAAATTAATAAATCGCAATCTTTCCAATCTACCGGGACAAAACGCCCCAGATGCAGTTTAATATGCCCCATGCAGAAGCTTCATATGCCTCTACTAGAATCAGCACGCGAAGTGAAACAGCGCTTGAAGTCTCAAAAGTAAACGCTAAACGACTAGAGGTGGGAAATATCGCTTAGAGCTGTAGTGTGGCAGAAAGCATTAAATATTTAAGCAAATTCGATAATTCTTGCCGTTTTTCACTTGATACTGTTGTTTATAAATTCATTTGAGATATATTAGTGCAAATACCAGTTTTTTTTCTTCATCTATAATTTATTTGACACGGCACAAATACAATTTAATGTTTAACGGTGCCATTTATATCTGGTAGCTTACTTTCTAAAGAATCTTATTGACTAAAAGCAAATTTTTTATCCTCGCTGCCGACTACGAGATGAAACTAAATCTAACTTAAAGCTAGAATGTTTTGCATTAAAAGCACTGATTTGTTGTTTGATGGTTTTCCATCGCCATAGGTAAGCAGCATATTGAATATGTTTCGCTGCTGGGCCAAGATATTACGGACTGGCATATTGGGTTGTCTAGTTGCTGTTTCCGGATCCGGGGTCTTAACGTGCTCTTGTCGTTTGGTTGGATGTAGGTGGAAGGGAAAAGGATTAAACTGGGGCGTGGATGGATTTCAGGAAAACGTATATAAGGGACATGTAGGATAGGTCACGGCTCGCCAAGACATCACGAACAGGAACAGCCGGCTGCCTACTTTCGGCCTGCAGGGAAACTATTAATTTAGACCTGGCGTCACGGTGTACAGGGCATGACCAAACCACATGCTCTATGTCGTGATAACCCTCACCACAGGCACAGATACCACTTTCCCCGAGCCCAACACGACGGAGATGCGCGTCAAATCTATAGTGATTGGACATAAGCCGGGACATCACGCAAATTAAATCCCGACCTACATCCAACCCCTTGAACCACGGGTTCGTCGACACCTTGGGGATTATGGAATGTAACCACCTTCCCAGTTCCCCTCTGGTCCAAGCATTTTGCCAACTGATGATCGTATTCTGACGTACAAATGAGAAAAATTCATTAAAGGCAATTGGGCTTTCATAAATTCTACCGTTTGTTGCGCCCACCTTAGCCAAAGAGTCCGCTTTCTCATTGCCCGGTATCGAGCAGTGAGAAGGGATCCACGCTAAGGTAATCTGATACGATTTTTCGGATAAAGCACTCAGATGTTCCCGTATTTTCCCCAGGAAATACGATCGATCGGAGAGCCTCAATGGAACTGAGACTGTCCGTAAAGATGAAATAATGGTCCGTGGGCATTTTTTCGATAATCCCTAGGGTGTACTGAATTGCAGCCAATTCTGCGACGTAAACAGAAGCAGGATTACCAAGCTTATGGGAGACGGTTAAATTGTTATTGAAAATACCGAAGCCAGTGGACCCATCAAGAAGTGATCCGTCAGTGTAGAACATATTGTCGCAATTGATGTTTCGATATTTATTGGAAAAAATTTTGGGGATCTGCTGCACGCGTAAATGATCCGGGATTCCACGAGTTTCTTCTATCATAGATGTATCGAAAAACACAGTAGAATCAGAAGTATTTGATAAGTCGACACGATTTGGAATATTCGAAGAAGGGTTAATATTATGGGACATGTGATTGAAATACAATGTCATAAAACGGGTTTGAGAATTAAGTTCGATTAACCTTTCAAAATTTTCAATCACGGGACGGTTCAAGACCTCACATTTGATTATAATACGAGAAGACAGGCTCCAGAAGCGGTTTTTCAATGGTAGTACTCCAGCTAAGATCTCCAAACTCATCGTATGGGTCGATTGCATGCAACCCAAGGCGATACGCAAACAACGATATTGTATTCGCTCCAGTTTGATCAAATGTGTGTTTGCTGCGGAGCGGAAGCAGAAACACCCGTACTCAATAACAGACAGTATCGTTGTTTGGTAAAGCCTTATAAGGTCTCCTGGGTGGGCTCCCCACCATTGTCCAGTTATTGTACGAAGAAAATTCACTCTTTGTTGACATTTTTTCATCAAATACCTCACGTGACAACCCCAGGTGCTTTTAGAGTCGAACCAGACACCAAGATATTTGTGTACCAAAACCTGAGAAATCGTTTTACCCATTAATTGTGTTTGAAGCTGAGCAGGTTCATGCTTCCTAGAAAAAACTACTATCTCAGTCTTCTCCGGAGAGAATTCGATACCTAGCTGTAAAACCCAAGCAGACAAATTGTCCAAGGTATCTTGCAATGGTCCTTGCAAATCGGCAGCTTTGGCTCCTGTAACAGAGATTACACTGTCGTCTGCAAGTTGTCTTATCGTGCATGAATTTGCCAGACATTCGTCGATGTCATTTACATAAAAGTTGTAAAGAAGGGGACTTAAACATGAGCCCTGGGGAAGACCCATGTAGCTAATGCGAAAAGTTGCCAAATCGCCGTGCGTAAAATGCATGTGCTTTTCGGACAACAAATTGTACAAAAAATTGTTTAAAATTGGAGAAAATCCTTGTCGGTGAAGTTTACTCGAAAGAATGTCAATAGAAACGGAATCAAAAGCCCCCTTAATGCCCAAGAACGCAGACGCCATTTGTTCTTTGCGAGCATACGCCAGCTGAATATCTGTTGAAAGCAGCGCAAGACAATCATTCGTCCCTTTGGCACGGCGGAAGCCAAATTGAGTATCCGATAGTAGGCCATTTGATTCGACCCAATGGTCTAAGCGACGGAGTATCATTTTTTCCATCAATTTCCGGATTCAGGATAGCATTGCAATCGGCCTATAAGAGTTGTGATCAGAAGCTGGTTTCCCTGGTTTTTGGATGGCGATCACCTTCACTTACCTCCAATCCTGCGGTACAATGTTTTGCTCCAAGAACTTATTGAACAAGTTCAACAAGCGCCTCTTGGCATTGCCGGGTAGATTCTTTAACAAGTTAAATTTGATTCTATCTAACCCAGGCGCGTTATTGTTACAGGACAGGAGGGCATCTGAAAATTCTGTCATCGTAAAAGGTGATTCTATCGCGTCGTGGCCCGGAGACGCATCGCAAACAATGTTTTGCTCAGGAACAGAGTCCGGACATACTTTCCTGGCAAAATCAAATATCCACCGACTTGAAGACTCCTCGCTTTCGTTGACCGTTACGCGATTCCGCATTCTTCGGGCTGTGTTCCAAAGAGTGCTCATCGATGTCTCCCTCGACGTCTCGTTCACGAACCGACGCCAATATCCGCGTTTCTTTGCTTTAGCCAGGCTTTTAAGTTTGGTATTAAGCTCCGAATACCGTATATAGTCGTCGGGTATACCTCCCTTCTGGAAGGCCAAAAACGCGTCGGATCTTTGCGTGTAGACATCGGAGCACTCTTTGTCCCACCACGGAGTTGGAGGCCGCTCTTTGATCGTTACGCCGGGATATTTCTTCGTTTGGGCTTGCAACGCGGCGTCGAGAATCAAGCCCGCGAGGAGGTTGTATTCTTCAAGTGGTGGGTGATGTTGAATCGACTCGACCGCTTTTGCAATCATTTCCTCGTATAACTTCCAATCGACATTCCGTGTGAGGTCATACGGAATGTCAATTGGTCGCATGCGAGTTGAACCGTTAGTAATTGAAATAAGAATAGGCAGATGGTCGCTACCGTGAGGATCGAGGATTACCTTCCATGTGCAATCTAACCGTAGCGACGTCGAACATAAGGATAGATCCAAAGCGCTTGGGCGCGCTGGAGGTTTCGGGATACGTGTCATTTCACCGTTGTTCAAAATAGTCATGTCGAAGTCATCGCAAAGGTTATAGATTAAAGAGGAGCGGTTATCATTGTAAGGGGAACCCCAAGCCACACCATGAGAGTTGAAGTCTCCCAAAATCAAACGTGGCGAGGGAAGAAGTTCTATTAAATCAAAGAGCAGCCGTTGCCCAACCTGTGCTCTGGGAGGAATATATATTGAGGCAATACAAAGCTCTTTACCTTGTATTGTCATTTGACATGCGACAACTTCGATGCCTGGAATCGAGGGGAGGTTAATACGATAGAAAGAATAGCACTTTTTAATCCCTAAAAGTACTCCTCCATATGGGGTGTCTCGATCAAGGTGAATAATATTAAAATCATGAAAGTTGAGATCAATATTTGAAGTAAGCCAAGTTTCACAAAGGGAAAATGCATCGCATTTGTTTTTATTTATCAAAACTTTAAACGAATCAATTTTTGGTAAAATACTTCTACAATTCCACTGTAAGACAGAGATAGAATCCTTCATATACGCAGTTGAATTAGGCATCGAAGGATACAATCGCTGCAAGGAGGGGCCATTGGGCAGTCAACTGCTTCAAAAATGATCTAACTGTTGGGAGGAATGCTGTAAGAAAAATTTTAATTGGATCGGGTACATTGAAATTTTCAAAAATCCAGTACACAATGTCAGAAAATTTCACTAATCCAGAGTTTGTTTCATCAACTGGGAGTGCAAAAGGAACAACTGGGGTTTTAGATGTTCCTGGCAGTGCTGGGAACTCCTTCTGGGACTTTAAATTTGCGGTTTTTCCGCAGCACTGTAACTTTGTTTGTAACTTTCATTTCACTTTGGGAAATCTTAGGACCTTTTCGGGGAAGTTTAGGAGAGGAAATATTTTTCCTCTTTCTAGACGCCCCAGGATTGGCATAAGTTGCTCCCGCTGGTGAATCGTCAGAATCGGTTTCATCAGAGGACAACAGATCAAAGGGGTTCGATGTTATGGTAGAAGTGGTCACGGTCTTCTTCAGCATCTCAGCGTAAGATCGCTTTGAACGCCTCTTAAGTGACCGCTTGATTTTATCTCTGCGCTGCATGTACACCGGGCATGTGGAGAGCTCATGCTGATTTTCCCCGCAGTGAATACATTTTTCAGCATTTACACTGCAAGAATCGTCCGCATGAGTTTCTCCACACTTGCTACATCGTGCCTTATTGCAGCAGTAGGCGGCTGTGTGGCCTAGCTGCTTGCAATTGGTGCAATTCATAACACGGGGTACATACAATCGCACAGGCAGACGAACCCGATCGATCGAGACGTGGCTAGGGAGAGCAGATCCGGCAAACGTAACACGAAACGAGTCTGAAGGAGTGTACACTTTTGTGCCGTTGACAAGAGACACAGACCGCAATTGCTTGCAATCTATGATCTTCACTTTTACGTCGTGACACAAAGCATTTTTGAAGCAGCCAAAACCGCTTGCCAAGATACACTCGACCGACAGACTCGAATCGGTTATGACACCGTCGATCTCCACGTCTCGTGCGGGTATATAAACGCGATACTCGCGTGTGAAAAGCTCAGAGCGAGCAATAGCGTTGGCCTGTTCCAGGTCGCTGACCACGACACGGAGCTTGTTCGGTCTGACCTTGGAGATTTCGGTCACGGCCTTGTACCCCTCCGTCAGGTCTTTCGAAATCTGCTGGATGTTTAACGGTTTCGATTTCGGTCCTGCTTTTGGCCGAAAGAAAACAGTAAAGCTGCCCTGAGATCCGTCCGGGTAAAGCCTGGGGCGAGGAGGGACTGGAGAATTAACAGAGGAAGGGTTGTCAGGAGGGACAGGGTCGGAGGGGTTCGGGGATGGTGGCACGGGAGGCGAGGGATCTACATCCATCGCGCTAAATCTAGCGCACTAGCACCGACAGAACACGTACCTCTTTACTTCTCCTTTCAGCAGGGTTGGTTGTCCGAACGGTCGAAGCTGCAGCCGTTACAGCCAGCAGCACCAATACAGCAGCTCCGAACAGCCACCAGCAGCGAGCCGGGTGTGTTATCACTCAGCACAGCGACACAACTCGCTGTCAACTGTTGGCTTCTTCTTTTTCCTCCTTTGGGTTGAGATTCTCGTCCACTGCTGTAGCACAAATCACTTAGCAGCCAAATCGGCTCACGCACCAGCAAACAGCCACGATGCGAAACAGTTGCACAAAGGCGGGCGACCTTGAACCTTCACTCGACCAGGCAAACAATGCCAACACTTGCTCGCGCGTCTTTTGTTTTATATTCTATCGGAGCGATCACCAAACACATCCGATACTGATGCGTGTTCGGCACAGAATGATTTTACATTGTTGACATTTATTGTATTTCAGTTTAATAAAAACCAAATTAAAACTTAATGACATCTGAAAAGAGATATAATTTTCGAAAGTATGTTTTCTTTCAAGACATCAGTTTTGATTAAATTCTAATAGCAAAGTACAAAGAACTTAATTAATTCAAAGATGAGATTGTCACAACAAGCTTTTCCTTCAGGACATCAAATGGGTTAAGACTCATAGGTAATCATCTTCAGCAAAGGTGTAGGAAAAAATTAAAGAAAATTGCACAACATTTTTTGTGTCCAAATTTGGCCAGGTTTACAAATAATGCCACGCTGAGATAAGTAAATTTGACAGCTCCAGCTGCCTTTCTGAGCTGTCCTCTCGGAAACAAAAAGTGATCAGCTATTTACGCACCATGCCATGTTTATGTACTGACGCTGGTAGTAACATGAATATAAGTTATTTAATTTTCGCACTGTGCTGATGGAATATTTATCGATTTTTTATAATTACCTTTCTTCGGAAATCAATAGCTTGGAAGACGGCTCCACAATGCTTTAGTACATCTCTAGGCCTTACGTAAAAAACAGTTTGCTCAAAATTTTGGTCTCAGCTCCGCTTGGTTTGTGAATTTCAAACCTAATCTACACTTGTAGACTGGAGAGATCGAATTGGAAAGAGTCTGCGTTTGTGACTCGTTCTTAGATCAGATCGATTTGGTTCATATTCCTCGGGATAGCTCCATAAAAATAGCATCTTTGAATAGATGTAGCTGATGTTAGGGCGTTGCAAATTTTTCCATTAATCATAAGTAATACCGTCGTACATTCGACTTAACGATTTTGTAATTAACCAAACACGGTGAAAAGGCATCAACTTTGCTATTTGATGATCTACGATCTTCTTTTTATTTACGGACACTTTAGTAAATCCTTTTCCCGCTGAATTTACAATGGTCGGCAGTAACGCATAGATGATGGTGTACGATTATAGTACACTATCTTTCCTTTCAACTCAGTTTTAATTGGCACTATTGATGCCAAGAACTTATTTGAATCAGAAGCCTCTTCGTTTGCACTGAACAAAGAACTTCAACGAGCGAAAAATTTTCGCATGCAGCGGTAGTTCCATTAATGTTTCAGTAACTTAAACATAATTTCTCCAAAAAATATTAAATCGCAACCTTCCTCTCTACCGGGGCGAAACCTCCCAGATGCAGTACAATATGCCCCATGCGGAAGCGTTATATGCCTCTACTAAAGCTCAGCACGCGAAGTGAAACAGCGCTTGAAGTCTCAGAAGTAAACACTAGAGGTAGGGAATATGTCTTGGAGCTATAGTGTGCCAGAAAGCATTAAATATTTGAGCAAATTGGATAGGTCTTGCCGTTTTTCACTTGATACTGCTGTTTATAAATTCATTTGAGATATATAAGTGCTGATAATCTTTATAAACCATCTAAACAACTTTACGGAATCGTTGCAAGAAATTAAATCTGAAGCAGCTCAAATCAGAATGCAAAAGAAAGCAATCTAGATTAGAAATAATTATTTCTTATAGGATCTAACATTTGTAAGATTCCCAAAAAATCTAAAATGTCAAAAGTAAAGCCTTGTTCTATGAAAAAAACTTACTGAAGACACTGGGCACATACAATGAACTTCTCATACTCAAACCTAACTATTGGTGAACGATTTCGTGGAACTGACAAATCTGCCTCAAACTACTGTGATGTAGAGTGAAACTGTCTTGAATCACGTCCTTCAGTGTACCACTGGTCATATTAACTACATTTCTAAGAAAACTCTAGGGATTTCCAGAAAACTTCTATGGGAAAACATCTTATTCAGTTATTCCTACATCAGAATCATGAGAAACATTAGTAAATTCCAATTTATATATAAGAAAAAGAGTTTTTGTCAGGGTGTTCTAATATAGGAAGTGGTTCATCCAAGGTAGTTCTACCCTATTCTATTGCATAATGTTGTGCAATACATGTAACGATTTTACGCCAACTTGACTACCGATCTGGCAGCACCCTCATTGTCTAGGACCTGCCAAACTAAGCAGTTTTGCATAGTTCATTTTTAGAAAATATATCTATACTAGCATTTGAAAAGAGCCGATGTTTTTTCTTATAAATCGATATATCTTAATAATAACAAGAGATTGAGGTTAGATAGTTTTTTCAGGAGTGCCCATTTCAGGCTCAAGTTTAATCTAATCTGAAATGGCCGTTATTTTCTAAACCACTTCATGTTTTTAGAATCAATTTTTTAGTGCGGTACAGTGGAATTTCGATTTTATCACGGTCAAAAAAACATCGATTTTATCACGGTCAAAAAAATGTCAAGAATCCAACGAAACTGTGGTCTTGGTGAAATGGTAAAAATTAGTATTGACGTGGGACTACGTCTTTGTTTTCTATACTTCTATGCCTTCTGAAAATTGGAATTGAAACTGGCAAATGTTGCGTCAGATTTCAATCGATAATAACAGCATAACCATATGATGAATAACAATAACCAATATGTTGTTGGATAGATGAAATGTTGGACAATTTTGTAATATGATACATATCATTATTTTTTCATTGCAAAGCGGTGGAAATCGATAAAAAGTGTAAAGGACAAATTTACGCGAACAATGAACCAATCACATGCGAGCATTCCTAGCACAGACGACATGAATAGACACCAACCATTCCCTGTGATATTCTCTGTATCAATGTCCAAAAAAAAATTGACAGTCTCTCCGTCCCAACAGGGTAATTTATGTTAGCTTCCATGAGCCTAGACTAAATTGATGTCTCGAAGGTAAAAGATTCTCGAAAAGTATGAAATAACCCCTTTTCTTGAACAGTTTCTAAACCTGCTGTTAGAGCGTAATAGAAACTGATGTCTTGAAAGAAAACATGCTGGTAAAAGCAATAGTACCGTAGAGTATATGTGGAGCAGAGAGCTGCTAGTTTCTCGTCGTCTATCATTGCAGCGGGCACGACTTCTATTCGCGTGCAATCAAAACTGCAATGCTGCTACTGATGGTGATTGAAAGTTTATCTCATGAATATGATTACCATAAAACCATAAATTACTTAACAAGAATTGAACATTCTTGCAACGGTAATAAGTTATTTTTATTTATTTTTTATCTTCAATATTTACCAAATAATCGTGACCGACATAGTATCGAGCGAGTAAGTTCCTAAAAATACTAATTTATAGAAGAGTAAGTGCCGGCGATGATTTTTTGATCCATTTACTAAGATCATTTCAAAATCTTTCTTTTACATTTCAACATTGTTGGATATTTTTCTTATTTTTAACTTTACAAATAAAATAATATACTTATATTAGCTGTCTTCGTAATACAGTGAATGTAGTTGTTGGCAAATGTAACATACTTGTGAAGCAAAAAAAACAGAATCTTTTTAAACTTTAATTTCGCTGTAATTGTTAAATGTTGTTTGCACAAAAAACACTACAGGCACAACATCACCAGGTGTAAATGAATTTCTTTCGAGTGTAATTAAATATATTTCTGAAAAAATGAAGGGACGGTGAGAATAAATATGCGTAAATCACTGAACAAACGAATTAATTGTGTCTGTAATTACAATCCGAGGTTTCGTTAGATTTACCGGGAAGTGTTATTTTGATCGTGATAAAATCGAAATTCCTCTGTATTTCAATTCGTTTTTTCCAATATTTTGAATATAAATACTAACAATTTCCTAAGATCACTTGAACACTTGAAAACTTTCCTCTTTTTCTTGCCATTATTCAGGTATACCGATTAATGTAATACTTAATTTTCTGTAGCATGAATATGCAAAGTTGCTTGATTTAGTAAAATCTACACACCCACAAAGTTTTATTGGATTCCGTGAGGGTGCTGCCAACATCTGGTCGAGTTGGCGTGAAATCGGTCACAAAATTTATCTCAGTCACGGAAAACAAAGACATAGTCCTATGTCAAAAGGATCATCTTCATTGCACGTGAACATTTCACAACCGTAGCAGCCACATCCCCCTCTCTCAACCACCACAGCTGTCCACGTGACATTTGTATGGCCCCAAATGAGTTGAATTTAATTCGGATAGAACGTAGGGTAGAACTGCCTTAGATGAACTATTTCCTTTAGTGGACCACCCGTCATAATAACTCAATTACTCTTGATATCAAAAGGGTCTTTGGGGTTAAGCTACTTTGGATTGACCACTTCCTACAGTATCGAGTAGATCTGACTGGTGGTCCGATAGAGAACGTGATCCATCCAAGGTAGTTTTATTCTATATCGCGAAAATAGACAGATTTTCGTCAGAGTGATCCACTGAAGGAAGTGGTGAATCCAAGGTATTTCTATTTTAGCTGGATCGAATGTTTCCCAATGGAAGCCTTTGGAAATCACTCGGGTTTTCGCGTGAATATAGTTAATTTGAGTGGTCCACTCGAGAACATGGTCCATCCAAGGTAGTTTTACCGTATTGTATTACGGAGGACGCTTTCCGAAAACTCCGCATAAATTGAGTGGACCACCAGTCAGGTTAACTCAATTTCTCTCACATAAATCGGAACTTATCAATGTTTGTGACGCAGATTGGCTGGATGAGATGTTTCCCGATGGAAGTTTTCTGGAAATCCCTCGAGTTTTCCAATAAATTAAAATATTCTGTCGCGGATCATAATAGGAAAGGGGTCAACTCTAGGTTAATTTACTCTAAATCCAGTTTATTAGGGAGATATTGATCTAATCTGACGAGTATGAAAAAAGTCCACTATAGGTTAATTTACTCACTATAGGTTATGGTTCCCGTGGCTCTGTAGTTAGCGATGTCGGTCGGCTAGCTCTCCCACGCGGTTGTGATATCGGGTTCGATTCCCAATCGGGTCGAGGATCTTTTCGAGCTGGTAATTTTCTCGACTCAGCACTGGGGCACGGTGTATCGTTGTAATTATCCTACACACACAAAATGTGCCAAAATAATATCGATAACGAATTCTCTCAACTAATCTAGTTGATCGAGACCGCTATTAGCCCCAAGGCTAAGCGTGCGATTAAAAAGGTTAGTTTACCCTATTTGACATTTAACAATCAACAAGGTGTAACATAGGTTTATTGGACAGACTAGTCAATTTTTAAAGAAGAAATTAGCCCAACACAAAAATGACATTACATCTAAAAGTGTAGGGAATACGGAAGTAGCATACAGCATACATTTTATATTTTGAATTTAAGATGGCATAACCAAAAGTGACACGTGTCTCATTTCAGCAATATTTCATATGAGGTAAACTAACCATTAGTGGACCCCTTTTCTATAGTGGACCACCCGCCAAATTTAACCAATTCGTGCAAATACTCGAAGGATTTTCAGAAAACATCCATCGGGAAGTATCTTATCCAGCCAATCCACATCATAAACATTTAAAATATTGATTCATGTTGAGAAAAAATGAGTTAATCTAACGGGTGGTCCACTATACTGTCGTTCCAAGCATAGTTGTCCCATGTTCTACAAAAACCTTATGACGCTGGGACAATTATGCTTGGAACGGCAGTATAGATTGATATTGTAAAGAGGTAAATATTGAAGGAGAGGAATATACCTTCAACCTACAGTGTGACTCGCTCAAATTCCAACCTACCTACAACCTGTCAGATTAACTCAATATATGCGAAAACTTGAGCGGTTTTCTGAAAATCTCCATCGTGAAACAGCTTATCCACCCAATCCGCATCACAAACATTTATAGATACCGGTTTATGTTAAGAGAAATTGAGTTGATCTGATGGGTGGTCCACTTAATGTTGAGAAAGTAAAAGGGTCCACTATAGGTTAATTTACCCTAAACTTTCGAATAACAATCGCTTATGCCACTTCTTTATTTTACTTGGAAAACAAGTTGAATATTTCGAGGACAAAATCACAACAGAAGGCTAAATATAAGCAGTGCAACCAGTTTACTTGTTACCTTCGATGGACCATTTCCTTCAGTGAACCACCCTGACGAAAAACTGTTTATTCTCTTGATATAAGTTGGAATTTAGGGTGAAACTATCTTAAGGTAAAACCTCATTGAATCCAAAAATTGCCGGCTTCGAGTTACCACTTCGAATTTTCGAAAGCACAAGACTCGGAAATAGTTAATGCGTTCCCTGTGAAAATACTATTTTATGTTTGCTGTGGTCAGGTAAACATAAAACCGAATTTTCATAGTGAACGCAATGAGCATTTCCTAGTCTTGTGCTTTTGAAAATTCGGAGTGGTGACTCGAAGTCGGCCATTTTTGGATTCAATGAGGTTTCACCTTAATTGGACCACGTCCTTCAGTGGAACAACGGCCAGACTAACTTAATTTATGCAAAAACTTGAGAGATTTCACAAGAAACATATATTCCTATTTTTAGGGTAAAACGTAAACGTAAATTCCTATTTTTAGGGTAAAACTACTTGTTTATTTTCTTGATACACATTGGAATTTAGGATTAAACTACCTTACAAGGATCACTTCCTTAAGATCACTGGTCAGTTTAACTAAATTTATAGGAAAACTCGAGGGATTTCAAGAAAACTTCTACCCGATCAAACAATTATAACGAACGGGTATTACAAATATATCTGAACTTGATAGAAATAACAAAGCCTGCAATATTCTTGATATGCCAGAATGATAAAAAGTACAGTATTATATCAAATTCTGTTATCATACACTTGAATGTTCAAAAGTGTGTTTTTCTAAAGCATATTTATAACAGAATTTATTATTCAATTGACAAAATAGTGTACATTCTAACTAATTTTGATCTTTTTCTGCCAAAAACCTTACAAAACTTGCTATAAATTGTTATAATCAGTAAGTAATTTTGATAGAAATTTTGATATTTTAACTATTAACGAGACCAAGTTTAGAACACAAGTTGATGCAAAACAGTGCGTACTAATATATCAAGATTTGTTATAATCCTGATATTTTTGACTGATCGGGTATCGCGAAACATCCTCTCCAGCTAATCTGCATCAACATTAAAACGAGCGTGAATCTAGTTTCGTTCAGAACTCTATTTTTTCGATGGGTTTAAATTGCCTGTAAGTGCTCGAGTAATTGCCTGTCAGTGCTCGAATAAGTAGGAATTAATGAAAGGGCGTCGAATATTTTTTATTTTATAATAAAAGTTATCAAGATCGTAAGTCAAGTGAGTTGATAAAATTGAAATCTGTAAACACACGTTTCTCTAAAAAATAAATAAAATAAAATAAAATTGTAAAATTGTATCTAATAAACAATCGTAAAATTACCACAGAAATAAAACGTGAGTCGAATAAAATAAAATATTAGTGAGGCAGAGCTGAAAATAAAAAATAATCATCTTCGTGTGGTAAATTGGTGGACATTTGTAGATTGTGTGTTTGGTGTTAATAAGAATTATTTTATAGACGTTCATCTACGACCACGAAAAGCATTGAGCAGTTTGGCTGGAAATTCACATTTTCGAGTGCGGACGGCGGTTAACCTAGGATAGCACATGAAATCATCCCATTCGATTCCTTGGTGATGTTCTTTGTCTTGTGGTTGCGCGCAATGGTACGTGGTACGTGTCCCGGGTGCGTGGTCAACGGTAGTGGAGTCCGTTCTTGCAAAGCACCACTTCGTCAACACGTTAATGGTAGAGTAAAGTCGCGAATGGTCTGTCAGGGGGAAAGACTATCACAGCTACACTGGTGTGGACTTACGTCCCGGAAAAGAATTTAAATCAGTCGTAATCACGGCTCCTCTTCTCTCCATCGAGATCGATGGATATCCCGAGTAATCCACCCTTTTGGCTCTACAAAAGCGGGAGCTCGAATCATTACCACTGCAATCGATGCAGGTACCGGACATTTTTATTAAACACCGATACAAGTCTACGACCAATAAGAAAATAGTAGAGCATGAACAATTTGCTTAGCAGAGGAAAAGAGATTTTAAATAGATAGGAAGGCTCACGTAACAGGGAACAAGAACACATGTAGTGACGTCACAAAAAGCAAGAGGATTTCTGGAAGAGGAACAGGTCTAGGGAACCTTATAAATAAATCTTACCTTTTACCAATTTGCCAATGAAAATTAACTTACAATAACATTAACTTCCAAGTTTTTTAAACTCTTCAAATATACATTTTTTATCTAAATTTCTGATAAATCGAATTTTTGTTGTTCACGAACAGCATCTAGAAAATTTATTTAATTTGAATTTCGAGAAATACTCTCAAAACTGGATCGATGAGTTTTGAAACAGTCGAAACTTAATTTGATCTGAAATTCTGGGAGATGATCCTGGTTGTCTGGCAGAATTTAGAGGCTTCGCCAGGATCCTCCTTGATAGAATCACCAGAAACATCTGTAAATTTCAACTTTTATCAAGGAAATAATCAGTTTTTCGTCAGAGTGGTCCAATGAAGGAAGTGGTAAAATGCCTTTTTCTACAAAACTTCTGACTCTGGTTCTACTTTTTTAAAAGTAATTTATAAACAGTCACTCCACAAAGGGGTCCACTATCGGTGTAGTTTTCCCTATTTTTCTTTTCAATCGATTTATACACATCAGCTGCAGTGAAACTCGAGTTAAACTATCATGAATGGACCATGTCCTTTAGTTACCGCTCGTCCGATTGATTCAATTTATGCGAAAACTCGAAAAAATTTCAGAACACTTCCATCGGGAAACATCCTATCCAGCCAATCTACATCAGAATCACGAGAAACTTTTATAAATTCCGATTTATGACTAGAAAAATTGAGTTAATCTAACGAGTGGTCCACTATAGGTTAGTTTACCCTAGTTGTTAATTTATTTATTTTTGAACATTCAAACAATACGACTAGTGACCCATAACTGTAAAATGACTATAATATCCTTATAGTTATTCATGCAAGATTAACACTTTTACAGAGAGAAAATTTTCAACAGCTTCTTTTAAGTGGTTTTTCTCAAGCTTTCTCCATAAATTTGTTACCTAAAAACTGTAGAATCTACAAAATGTTGACCAACAAATATGATATGAAAAATTGTTTCTTTAAAAATCATTCCACAGAGAGAAATTAGAATTCGGAGATGAACCAGCCGAAGGCTGAAAATCCTCTTAAGAAAGAGAAATAAAAAAAAATTAGAATTCAAAAATCTCTTTTATAATACTTCTTGTAATTTGACGATTTTAGCTCTCTTGAAGTTTTTATAATTTAGAAACTAAACAACACGATAAATTTTTTGATTTTCCCCTAAACTTTGCTGAATATTCTCCGTCGGTTTCAATATTCAGAGTTTATTGTATTAATGGAAACGAAAAACCAGCAAAGAGCATTCAATTTTCTGAAATAATCATGCACATTTACATTTTATTAACTCAAATATAATACTTTTCTATCAAAAAAATGCCCTTTTAGCATACTTGGGTACCAACATAACGCGTAAAAAAAATATCCATGCTAATTTTTTATCGTATAATCTTTCTTTCGGACGATTTCCCGTACCCTGTTCGGCATATAATTGACCAACTGTTGACAAGTGCTCACAGGGATCGCATAGGAATTCTTTTCTATAGTTCCTGGTTATTCATGATTTTTTTCATTTATATTTGTATATATATATTTCTTTCAGATCTGTCACAGATTTTCGATATAATTTGATATAATTTTACTAGGCTGGCCACTCTTTGAACTTCACAGTTCGCGTGGTGTGTTTGGGGTCGTTGTCTTGCATGAGTTGCCATTTCCAAGGCATTTCCCACTTCCGTGTTTGAAAAAAGCTATTATTTCATACTGCTTAAAAGTTCAATCACAGTTTAAGGTTAATTGAAAGAAGTTACCGGTGCTATATCATAAGACTTTTCGTAGAAACCTTAGTCATATTCGTCATTGTATTTGGTATCTCCTAACGTTTTTATAAAGCTGAGACAGATGCATCGATGAAAGCTATGACAACCAATCATTCACAAATATAAACTTTCATATATTTTAATATATGATTCTCTCGTAAACTGGTCGAACCTTTGCGAAAAAAAAGGCTTCTTAAATTAAGTTGACACTGAGTTATATTTTCCCTGCTTGAAGTATAATGGGCTGTTTGTAGTGACGTGTAGTGTAGTGTAGTGTAGTGTAGTGAACCTTACGTCGTTATTGTGAGGTTTCATTCTATGGAAAATAAGCTCCATCATTTACATTCTGTTCCAATGAATTAAACGTGAAATCCTTCATTGCGTATATCAAGCATAAGCAAAGTGAAACGGCTGGTCCGATCGTGATACAAAACAGGCCTTCGCGTTTCACCAATAATTCCAACTTTAAAGCAGAAACATATTACTGGAAAATATACTGCAACATTTAAATATTTGATTCTTAAATAACTGCTTGAAAACAAGCTTTCATAACAATTGTAAGGGCGATTTGTGCTCGAAAATAGGTCATTTTTTAATACATTTTTAATAGTAGTAATACTTAAGCAATCTGGATGAAACCTTCTGAACATCATCAGAAGAAGTTATTTGATGATGCTGCTACATATTTGACACATTTTTTTGTTCAAAAGTTAAAAAATCTCGCATATAAAAAATGGTCCGATCATGGTACATTTTCTGACTGTTCCGTTCATGATACAACACCCTAACTGCTCAGGCTCAAACCTTTGCCTGGAGCATCGCTCGAAAAACTTTAACGTTAAAAGTGCATTAAAGTTTAATTAGGATTCCGCATTGAAAAGATGGGCATCACACAAATAAAGGTCATTTAAACTCCAAAATGGTTGCTAAAATATCAAAACTGTTAGCCAAACCTACATTATGTTTGCACACATGAACTTGGTCCACGTGCCCTCCATTATTTCTAATGAAATAATGGAAGATTCGGCATTTTGAGATGTTTAGCCATTGCTCTTCGATCGCCGTTCAACATCATTTTCCCCTAGGGGGAGGCGTGCGTGGCGCAGTAGTGCACATGAATTACATAACTTTCGTCAACGTTTTCGCTGCTTTTCGATTTATTGCTGTTGCTTTACTTTGCAAATCAATGTAACGTGTGGCAATTGTTATACGCGCGAGAAGCACAGCAGCATGTTGCGCTTGAATGCACCTTTTTTTCAGTTGAAGGAATGTTGGTTTTTAATGTAAGCCAATAGAGGAACTGAAAGCGAATCACGAAAATAATAATGTGCGCAAACCGTGTGTTGAAAAAGGAACACCTGATCTGGCGTTCGAGGATTTGTTTCGCATTTTTAAAGTAATAGTTGTGAAGTACTGTGTTAGTAATGTTTACAGCGTTTTAAATCAGGTGTGATGTTACTCAACATCGGACGATCCCAAGCTTCCTATCAAAAGCAAAATAAAACTGATGCAATTTCTTTTGTTAGTTATTTTATTAGAAATTCTCAAAAAAAATGCGCCCATCCTATTGTTTTCGACTGAACGGCAACAAATTTTATATAACTTTTGTACCAATTGAACCATCTTCGTATCAATTATTAGGTTTTGCGAAAGTTTCATGCGACAATAAACCATTGATTATATGACTCGAATGGCATTTTTTCCCCAATCTACCGCTGCAGCTCGAGTGCTGACTGGTGTCTTTCGCCACGGCATCATAAATATACTGCTCATGTTTTCGCTGACGCTTCTAATTTATCACGCTCCAAATCACGGACGTACAAACCTCCTTATACCATCTCCGTCACCGGTGATGTATCGAAAATAGTGAAAATGATAGCCGGAACCAATTGGCCGCGAATGTGTTTTAGTGGTCGCAATTTCCACCCCATTAAAGCTTTCCAACAGAGCCCCGAGCCAGACTGCTGGCGAGGCTTGCAGCCCTTCTCCATTCCAGTTCCAGTAGTGATCTTCCAGTGTATCTTTCGGAGCACGTGAACAACAAAACATAATTTTGGTGGCTGAAGTTTCAAGCTCGGACTGTTCATTATTCATCATGGCTGCGCGCTTTGAATGGCGGCATGAACGAGTTTAGGCGAATGTAGCCAACAATAGCGGGGCTCCAAAAATATGCCGGAAATAATTGGTCTCTTGTTACCATTCACTCGGCTAGCCGGTGCCTTCCCCCGGCAGGAATGACATTGTTGTCTTCGAGAAAGTTTTCCTTTCATTGGCTGTTTGTTTTGGCTTTATCTGTGGGGATATTGGCTTCTAGCCTAATATTAATTAGAAAACTAATGGTGCATCATTTATTTGTGACGTAAGCTCTGGGCTTCGCGAGGTAATTAGTTGGTAAGTGGTAACTGCATTACGTAATCACAAAGTTCAATAAACTTATTTTGAAATACACCAGTACGATGTCATCCAACTTTAAGTTAAACGAACACACCAAATCTATCGTACCAGTTAGTAGTGATGTTAGATTGCTCGCAGCACATTATATGATTTTTTCGAAGGCTAATTAGACTTGCAACGAAAAAGCTGCATTAGAAAAAAATATTTATTCAAATTAGTTCTTCTACTTACTGTTTCTTTTTGTTTTTTTATAATCATTAAAAGTGAATAATTGACCAAAATCACTAACTTATCGCCATACCGTTCTGATTGTCACTAATTTCGATCATTTCGGAAAAAATCTTATGTTTATGTATCATACATCACTGTCAAATTATCAACTTTATGTGAAAACGGTTTAATTGTTATAAGTTAGATTGCTCAATATTTATACGAATTTCAAAAAATCAGAGCGGCCAATTTCGATGGAAAATTCCAAGTGAATATCTGTTACTTGCTCTGTGACAGCTAACGCGGCGTTTCACAGCGCAATATGCGTAAAACCTTCCTAGGTATAGTGCAAAAAATGTGTAACATGTTGTGATTAATTTCCACGTGGATAGAAGACCAGTTAAAGTAGTGGACAGAAAGGACTTTTTTCTTCTTGCCAAAATCATGGTTCGAGCCTAGTGGTTTGGCTATCAATCAAGAAGTACACCAGAATGAAAGTTTGAACAAAATTTTTATTTCATTTCTTCAAAAACATCATACCGATGAATGTGTGTGTGTTTTGGCCAGATAAAACAACATTGAGTAAATTTCAATTTGCTTACCAAAACAACATATCAACACCGACGTGCAGCGCATTTAAGCGGAAAAAATTAGAAAAATTCATCCAAGCCAAAGAAATTTCTCAAGCAACTTTTCTTGATATTGAGCATTTGATACTGCATCTGATAACTCTATGCAAATTGCCATGGGAAGATATGACATAGGTAAAAAGAAACAAAAAAGTGGTCTCATGCCATGCTGATTAGTCGCGAAGTATCTGCTCAACTCGGCGGCACATCGATTAATTGATCGAAAAACCGAAGACGACAAAAGTAAGGTTCTATTTTATGGAACATGTGGTCCCCGTGGTTCTGTGGTTAGCGATGTCGGTCGGCTAGCTCTCCCACACGGTTGAGATATCGGGTTCGATTCCTGGTCAGGTCGAGGAACTTTTCGAGCTGGAAATTTTCTCGACTCAGCACTGGGGCACGGTGTATCGTTGTACTTATCCTACAACATAATGTGCCGAAAAAAAAATTGCGATAACGAATTCTCTCAACTAATTTAGTTGATCGAGACCGCATTAGACCCCAGGCTAGCGTGCGATATTGTTGTTTTTCTATCCGGGAATCCCGAGAAAAGGTAATTCCCGGGAAATCGTTCCCGGGATTGCAAACCCTATACTACACTACACAGTTTCCCCCTCATTCATTTGCGTTAAAAAGATAGAGAAAAATTGCCGATTTTTCATGGGTTTCTTTTTACACGCACTGACGAAACTACGCATGCAGCATCAATCATATTAACCCATGAGTCAGCAGAGAAAATTTAATAGCTCTATCAGTCGAACTCTAGCCGTGATGGCGAAAACAGTGAAGCTACTCCGTTGGGAAGCGTGCGCGTTCAAAGTACGGTACCCCGTTGCATCGAAAAAGGACATTGTGCGGCAGTTTGAGGACACCGTATACGCCCGTTTCAGCATCTACAACATCTTGGCACTATTGGACAACAATCAGAGCATTGAAAGAAAGCCCAGTTCTGTACGACCGACTACCCTGATCGACAAGATGATCCAAAGGATGCTGAAAAGAAAGACCGAGGGAAAGTGGCTATATAGATGCGTGCGCTTGGCCGGGAAGTCAGTGCAACGGGCTAAACAGTAAAAAGGTGCCTGGCGAATATGGACATTAGGGTGGGGAATCGTTATATGGAAAAAACGAAACTTGATAGCAGAAAGCCATAACCAAGTTTTTTTTTGTTCTATTTGAATTTATTTCATGAAGTAGACGATAGAAATTTCACCAATAGCCATAGAGGTTTACTGGAGCACATACCAGTACTTGTTTTAAAATTATACTGTTTCGGGAAAATGTACATGAAGCTAGTCAATTGAAAATTGTTATAACAATAGATCAATTTCACCCCGTTTCATGATAATTTACTTTAAATATTATATTGAACGTGTTTTGTTGCAAGATAGATAAGCTGTTTTTAATAGAGGTCGACGTTAGTATGTGAGCAAAAAGAATGTGTGTGTTAATACACACACATACACACCCAAACACATATACACACATATATACACACATACACACATGCATACATACACACGAAAACTCATACACACATACTCACATACACACACACATACATTCATAGACACATACCTACACACACGTACACATACACACATATACACAAACAAACACCCGCATATACACACATACATAAACACACCTATACACATACATACCTACTAGGGTGGGGAATCGTTATATGGAAAAAACGAAACCTCATAGCAGAAAGCCAGACCCAAGGTTTTTTTGTTCTATTTGGAGCCCCAAACAACCCTAAACTTACCGGAAGTCGATTGGTTTAGTCTCCGCTTGGCGCATTGCATTTCAAATTTATCTGGAGATTTGTATGGAAAAACCAACATTTACAACATTACCAATTTTACATTCGAAAGAACTTAAAGCGGCTCAAACCATAGGTTTTATGACTTCAAATGGAAGGTTTTTTGATGCCTAACAACTTGGCCGAAGACATCAAAGAGCTAGGGTGTCCTAAAAAAAATACTGGAGCTGTTTAAAGTTGAGTATGTCGAAATTTATGTTGCAAATAATTTTTTCTGCCAACACTGCCAGTGTACCGGCGTTAGTCAGATTTCCATCAGGAGTAACCTCTGAACACGTTGTAGATTCTACTTACGACTAGAAAATTGACCTGACTTTGTTTGTTTGATCCAGCTGAGTGTATAAACTCGTTACGCCAGGTTATTTCTGATGGCAATGCAACTGGCACCGGTACATTTGTAATGTTGGCAGAAAACAAGATTTTCTGCATTTAAATCGACATACTCAACTTTGAACAGCTATAGCTCTTCTTAGGAACATCCTAGCTCTTCAACTTGGTTCTGGAAAATCAATCACTTTTCCCCACCCTAATGGACATAGATGTCAGGAAGCAGCAGTCCCGTTCACTAGTCTCGGAGCTGCAGGCAATGATGCAGCGGCAGCCAGGCACTATAAGATGGTAAAGTCGATTTTTCCGACAAAACGCGACGTAGCGGTGATGATGGATGACGTGATCTGTCTCACCCTGGATGGCAATGACTGGCAGGGCACTTCGTATTTTACACTCCCAACTTCATACGAAGTGCGTTGCCTAACTTGGATAAATGTGTGATGTAGCAAGGACATCAACTCACTAAATAGTGAGAAACCGTCTCGTACGCATTTCTTCTTCTAAGTAAGTTGTGGTATACGACCATAGAGCTAGAACGAGTTATAGATGCACGTCTAAAATAAACCAGGACCACAAAAGGTGTCCCACCTCAATACTATCCAAACGGTAGACTAGCACGTCGGATGATAAGCCTTGCGCCTACAAAGAATCAAGGGAGAATCCAGAAAAGGCGTCTTCGAAGAAAGCCATGTTGGAAGAATTGCAGTTGATGGAAGATAACGTTTTGGTCGAAACAACATAACTGGCAGCAAAGAACACCATTAGATGTCGCTGGATGGACGAAGATGAAAAGCTCATTCGGGAACATACTTAAATGACGTAGCATTTTTTTCATGGTTTTTAAGACCCCCCTCCCCGCTCGTAGCATTTGGTCACAAAACCTAAACCCCCCCTTAAAAAAACGTAGCATTCGAATAACCCCCCCCCCTCCGCCTTAGAAAAAACGTACAAGAATACAAGTTTTTTACGCGGGTTTTTTGCGAGGTTTTTTTACGCGGATTTTTGAATTAACGCGGATTTTTAAATTAACGCGGTTTTTTTTTAAGTGGATTTTTGAACTGACGCGGTTTTTTACGCGATACCGCGCTAATTCAAAAACTTTTTCGCGAATTTTCGAATTAACGTGGGTTTGGAACCAGAAACGTTTAAGTGTTTATCTAGTAGAAGACTTAGTCCAAAAAATACCCAACGCCCTCCGAAAGATCCGGAATGGCCGTCAAAGAGGACAATTTTAAATACTGGTTCTAGAGCGTCTCGGGGTTTTTCAAAACCCTTTTTGCTGGACCACTTAACGCGGGTTTTTGAATTATCGTGGTTTTTTACGCTGATTTTTGAATTAACGCGTTTTTTTACGAGGTAGTTTCCCCCGCGTAATAATAACCTGACTGTAGTAACATACATACAAAAACATACTTGAAAAAAAAAACCGTGTCTAATTCAATTTATTTACAACGTTTAGACTCGTGACTGAATCTTCTGCTTCGAAGGGCTTGTGTTTTGGTACAAGAAGTAAAGGTGTTTAAACAACTTAGTATGATCCATGTCTACAGAAAACACAGAAACTATTCCGGAAATGAAACGGGTATCTTGTAATTTTCACTATTAAAAGCCACAAAAAAGCAACGATTTTTGTATTCAAAACAGATTGTGTGTTTGTTTGTTTATTTTCTATGTTTTTTTTATGTAATGGAATAAAATTCCCTGATGAAGATCCCAGCCAACCGGATCGAAACGTTGGCGATGACCCCAAGATTTATTCTAGAATTAGTAAGCATTGATTTGGGATGGCACCAAAATTCTTCCGTCGAGAAAGAGGTCGTTTTAAAGATGCAAATAATCAAATATGGATAATTTCCTAGAACTGATTCATCGTCAAGTAAAGACATGCTTTTCATTTGGTAGAATAAAAGAATTTTTTCATATTTTTCTACTGAACAATTTCACGAAAAATGGGTGTATGACAAAACATGAATCATTTTGTTCTTCAATAAATTTTGTATTCGCTTGCAACTAAATAATACACAACTATTAACCTGTTGTCCACAACAATTAACCGTTCTTCTAGGTGAAATCTTTCAAAAATGTACCTCAGAAGCTTAATACAGTCTAGTTATAGAACATTTATTTCTAGACTTTGAGCAACAAGAAAAAATTACTATCATTTTTACTTTAGAACTGAATTAGCAACAAATAGAATATTGAAATCTGTTCTTTTCAAATTTCAATTATGAAAACTGGCATACTCTAGAAACTCTTATAACCTGTGACGAGATGATGAATAAAATTATTTTTGAATTCCTTAAGACAAATTTATGTTTTTTAAACCATCGAAGTTTAAAGGGCACATCCCTGAAAGCAGCCGTTTCCGATATATCTACGCAACACATTTTGTTTTCTTTGTTTTAAATTTTTATACAAAATTAAAATTTTGTATTTTGTATTTGAAAGCTTCCAGAAACAGGATTGAAATATTTTTTAGATCTGCTAAAGCTGACGGGTTTCTTTGGGGGTTTTAAGGCGTGATAAATAAAGTATGCGAAAATAAATAATAAAATGCATTTATATTTATTTAACTTCGTTTAAATTTTCTGTCAACTACGGAAAACAATGTTTTTCTCTGAATTTTTTTAGAATTCTAGACTATTTTCTACAACTTCGCTGAAGAATTATGTTAAAAGTTCATCGAACAAAACATAGGCCTTAAATTGCTTTAATTGCTGTGTCTCTAGAACAGATAACTTATTTTGAAGATTTAAATAAGTTTTGTCGTAAGCCTAACCTTAAAGCGACGAACCCGGCGAGCAAATACTTTATGATAGGCAAGTGAATTCAAAATTTATGTTGCAATTTTCAGTTATATTATTGGATATGCAGAAATTCAATCTTGATAATGTGCTTTTTATATGAATGATATCATTTTACTAGATGATATAGCCCTATTTTGTAATATTTGATAATTGAAACTAACCAAAAATATTAATTTTATGAGTTCTGAACTGCAAATGCTTGGAAATGTCTCTGATCATTTTAAAGCAGCAGATGCGCAGATTAAACGCTATCAGTAGTGCCATCAAAATGATCATGTTATTTACTTTGCAATTCTATAAACCTTCCATTGATTTCTTTAATGAGAGCGCACGGTCTTTCATTTCTGATGTATTTCGTGTATCTATCGGTAACGCGTACTCGTAACTGCACTGACGCTTAGTTGCATACACTGCGGGCGTTTCTCTGTTATGCTGCTTTTCAACATGTTTGATCGTTTTAACGGAGTCGGAGCCCGTAACACCTCGTAGCATAACAGTTACGACCGTGCTTATAAGCTTAGAGACACTCAAAAGCAGGCTTGAATAACAATGAGTGATCACTGAGTTCTTAAAAAGCATTCACAATTTTTATGATACTATTTGATACTCAAATAATGTATTTTGTAGCAAGTTTTGTGCCATTTCGCAGCCTTTTCTTTACATGTAAGCAACATTTTTTAAACAGAAGAAAATGTACGTGGGTTGCTCCATTGTCACATGTGCGTCCACATATTTCTAAACACCGTGCGGAACAAATTACACATCCGTCACACTGGTATTGATGCTATGGTATGAGTACACATGTCGCAGAATGGCTGCCAATTATTGCCGGTGCCATCAGCCATGTTTCAACGCAATCGCAGGGCAGTAATTTCCCCATTCGCGATCACACCGTGATAATGAGCATCAAAGCGTCGCATGTGATATGCTGGGGTTTACATATTTAACAGTAGCAGAGTAAATACATATTGAGATCCATTCGGCGGGGTGATCAATGAACCAAAAAGTGACTTGTCATAGCAAAACGCGTTATTGTAACATAATAATGGGTAAGGGGGGTGGGAGAACATTGACACTAATCGCCTTGTTAGGTCAAGGGTGCAATTGAACTTTCCGTTGTTTCTACCATTTCATATACGCTAAACCATGGAACGGAAAATCAAAGCTCAATCACCGTTTTGGCCTTCGGGTTTAGAAAGTCCGGTTGACACTGCCACTTGCGTTCTATGGGCCATAATTTTCCGTAGGATATTTGCGTTTTTTTTTTGTTTTGTTTTGTCTCACTCCCATTGTAATGCTCATATACGCGCACGTGCATTTGGAGGGTATGCCAGAGCCATAGTATAACGAAGCAAATCATCAACTGTGACCGCTGAGGTGAGCCGAATTTAGTTCAGCCTTGGTGTGAGTCAGTAGGTTCGGTAGGTAAAAATTAGTGGTTTGCATTTGTTGGAACGGATAAAAAGTAACCGTTTTAAATTTGGAGTCTGACATTGAGTTACTCAAGCTACTAATCGAGAGCAAGGCTGTGCCAGAGAAAGTATCGGTTGCCCTTTTCGAGGAATCTTATTATAAATTCAATTTCTGATAATGGTATTTAATATCAACGATTAGCGATAGCAAGCGCGACCCGTCTTTGTATATAAAACGTTCCAGTTGAGCGCCGATGGCTGATTGATCATGCGCTCTTGAACAAATTATTATGACCGGATGAAGAGGAACATGCATCAGCTTTTTTTACCCATTTAAAACTAATCCTATCTCTCTCGAGCTCTAACATGCATCAGCACATAATGTTCATGCAAATCAGTAGATAGATATCGCTTGGTTATCTACTTTTTTTGTGGGGCTGCCGTCACACCCGGTGCACTAATTATATTACGCTTCGCCGCTAAACACTGCCTAAAACTCTAAACAATTGACTATTGCTTAACAGGAACGAGCACCCGATGGTTTAGCAGCGTGAACAATTTGTATTTATGGTTGTGAGAAGGCAACATGCATATCGTTTCGAAGGGGTCGGCCTTTTTTACGGCGGAGTGCTGGAAGCGATGCTCGAAACGCAGCCAACAGCAAAAAAAAAACAATAAATGCTTAAAAAGTTATTAATTAGGTGTTGACGACCATACATTTTGAGTATAACTGATTTCTGTTCCCCTAGTTGATGGAACTCCCGTACGGGGAAGGAGTTGCTGTTCGTTCCATGAACTGGTGAACTTTCTACAACATTCAATTCCATTTGACCATCGGCGATTAAGTGTTAGCTATTATATCACAAATATTTCTATAGCGAAAACCTAATCAAATAGAGATATGTCATGCAGCTCGAAATCACCTACGGGCAGGTCAACAAAGGCGCTCAGCATATCTGTAACGAATTTGGAAACATGTACGAGCTGTCGCTTCGCCAAGACAGCTTTGGTGGTTACAACACGTGTAATTATACACGCATGTATGAAGAGACCTTAGCACGCGGCTTGCAGTAGAGTAACAAAACGGTAGCGATGACACAAGTCAAGGCACGAAACTGTGCAATTAAGCAAGACGTGGCAATCGCTGTTTGAACTACGAAACTAGACCAGTTGGGGACGGATACTAGTTTCATCATGCATTGGGAACATGGTTTAATGAAATGAACTTGGTGTAAAGTGTAAAAAACTCATACAACTCAACAAACAACATAAAAACGCACGGATTTAGAATGACTTAATATATGCTTTAGAGGAATCCTCAATGTGCATAAAAAAGCAACACACTCATGATTGTAATAGAGCAATAGTATCGATACTAACTTATAGAGGCATAATAGTTAAACAAATCAGGAATCAGAACCACAGAAACAGCCTACAGAAGCCAAAACACATTTTTGAAAATCATAGGAAATAAGCATATTAGAATAGAGCATATTCAGTTTTTTATTCCTTTTTTCCATTTTTGGTCGATTTTTTTCAGCAGCTTATCCCGATTTCTGGTCACAAATGAAAAACTTATTCAAAACCGAGTTTAAAACATATAATAAGTATTCTATACATTCGTACGTAAATAGGTCTAAAGTCAGTTTTAAAATATATAATAGTCTTTTCTGAGTAAATGTAAAACTGAAACTGAAAACGCCCCCCTCGGGGAATAACGCCCCAGTCCATTTATTCGGAAACACACAAAAAATAAGGAATGAGGCTATGGTGAATCCGTTGCGGAGCATAGGACCAACCTTCTGTGCAAGTTTGATAATTGTCACTAGCAGCAAAAAATTAACAAAAATCAATTTTGATTTGAGCTGCTTCAGATCTAATTTCTTGCAGCGTTTCCGTAACGTTTTTTCTCTAATGTATAAAGTTTATTACCTGGTTTTTGTACTTATATATCTCAAATGAACCTCTAAGCAGCTGTATCTAGTGAAGAAACAATAAAATTTGTATAATTTGTTTAAGTATTCAATGCTTTCTGCTACACTACAGTTCGCGGGCAATATGCCCCACCGCTAGCCCGGCTGATTTGTTCATTGCTTCAGCGTTTGCTTCTGAGACTTCAAGCACTGTTTCACTTCGCATGCTGAGCTGTCATATGAAGCTACTGCATGGGGCATATTATACTGCATCTGGGGCGTTTTGCCCCGGTAGATTGGGAAGCGTGCAATTTAGTCAAACTTTTTAATAAAATTATGGCGTTTTTGTGTAACAGTAATTACAAAACAAAGTAATAGCAGTGCATTACCAACTAAATAGTGTATCCAACTGCATGAAAGATTTGTTGTTTGCGATAAACATAGCTACAATATTGACGATGTTCCTTGGGGGGGGGGGGGGGGGCGTATTATACCTGTTTACCCTATTGGGTAAGCGATACAAAACTCCATTTTAGAACTACGTCTTCAACGTTCTGTGGTGGCGTAACGGAAACGCCTCTGACCTGAGATTATAAGTTATGGATTTGAGTCCAGCCTACTGATCGCAAGTTGTTTCAATTAGAATAAAATTTAACGCAAATGAACTGAACCACCTTCGAAAATAATGGCCAATCAGCGATAAACACCGGATGAAACAGAACGGAAACGAACGTACAAGTGCTTGCAGAAAACTACATTTAACTATTTATAAAAACAACCGACTTGACAACAACGACTCCTGCGTCAACCGCTTACTTAGCTTATTTCCTACTTGACCTAATTACTTCTGTATATACCGCCGGTAGTCAACGGCTTGTCGCAACTTCCTGTAACGCTGCATCTCCCCCTACCTAATGAGAAGGAAGTATTTTGTGGAGATGTCTTTCGAGCTGCTTTTAGAATAGAAGAAATCGGTTCTACAATTTATCTAACCATCTCGAGAACTAGTTTCGCCAGTTTTTCTTCTCTCTTGTGCTCCTCCTTAATTCCTTCGCAGGCATCCTTTCAGCTTTGTAGAATGTGGGTTAAGCATCCTCAAATTCTTAATGCGGTTGAGTAGAACTGCTAGAAGTGCCACCTTCGGATGCTGGTTTCATATCTTGGTCTGATTTTGTAGTCCATTGACGGCATCAGCTTTATCCCAGCTCCTGTACAATAAAAATGGCCGAAATAATTATTGCAAAACGCATTTTGAAAACTTTCGATATTTGATTCACAAAAAAAGGGCAACCATTTTAGTCGGCCATTCTTAACTTGGTTGAATCTTTGCACAAATGGTTCTATTGGCAAAAGATATCATGAGCTCAAGGTTATTTTTTTTTTGAAAAACGATACGTTTTTGATGTAAAAATGCTATGCAGAAAAAGTATTTATGGTTACTAGTATTTTTGAAGTTGAAATGGTTCAATGGTTTGGTATAACGTCTTTGGAATAGTTGTAAATAAAAGTTTTGTCTTCTTGAAAGAATACACACTCCGAAATATATTTTTCTTTGAGGAAAAAAAGTTAAAAAAAATTAGAATGAGTAATCCTAAAAAGAAAAAGTTCATATTTTTAATATCTAATTTTATTCATAAAAACTACAAAAGATTAGCTAAGCATTAACGGCTGTCCGATTTTAGTGACATGAGAAACAAATGAGTTAAAATTTTACGGGAAAAAGCAAAAAAAAATAAATCCAAGAGGTTTGGTTTGATTTGATTAGTATAACGCACACTGTTTCCAAAGCTGCAAAAACGTAATCGAAATTATGTTGACCCAAAAAAATGATTTTAGAGCCGTAACGTCTTCAGCAGAGTTGTTCGATTAATTATTCTCCATGTTATAGAAGTTGCAATTCCATGATTAATCCACTCAACAGTGAGAAACGAATTTTACTTTTCTCATTTTGGAATATGAAAATCCACTTTGTTAAGCAAAGTTGTAGTAAGTTTTAAAAGAAACAACTTTGTGGAAAATATCATACTTCTGCCTATCTATTTAAATGGACCTTTGTGGAGTTTTCTATAGATTACTACTAAAAATCTTATTTTGCCGTTCATTTTTTTATAGTGATTTTCTACAATTTTTTAATAAACTATAAATATGTTTGCTACAATGAAACAAACAATATCTCCGAAGAATGTTTATTTTCATCTCACATATATTTTTGGTTGTTGACGATTTTTACTATTATAATGCGTTAATTTACACTAATTGCTCGCAGCTCAACAAATCATGATTTTGAAGTCATAGTGTCTTCAGTATAGTTGTTCTATTAATTATTCTCAATTTCGTAGAAGTTAGCATTTTGTGACTAATCTACCTGTAAGTTAGAAATGAGTTTTATTTTTCTCATTTTTGAATATAAAAATCCACTTTGCTTGGTGAAGTTTTAGCACTTTTTATAAGAAACAACTTTGTCGAAGACACTATACTTGTATCTGCTAATTTGAATGAACTATTGTGAAGTTTTCTCTAGAATGCTCCTTAAAATCATTTTTTGATATAACGTTTAATAGAGATTTTCTGAAAAATTTTAAATGTTCTACAATGTTGTTAACTATAATTAAACACATAAGTTCACTGAAGAAAGTTCATTTAGATCTCTTAAGTTTATTTAGTTATGGAAGATTTTTATTAAAATAATGCACTTATTTATTTACAAATATCTACACAGGAGACAGCGAGAGACAAATGCCCATATCTGGATTAAATGATGTTTTACTTATACTTAAATATTGAAATGGTTTAGTCTGAGGATATTTGCAGATTTTAAAGATATCTGTTAGTAAATTAGTGCATTGTTTCAATAAAAATCGTCAATAACCAATGTAATATGAGAGATAAAAATAAACTTTTTTCGAAGAAACTGTTTATTTTGTGATAGCAAACAACAATGTAGAACATTGAAAAATTGTAGAAAATCACTACTAAATGTTATACTGAAAAAACTGATTTTTAGTGGCAATCTATAGAAAACTCCACAAAAGTCCATTTAAAAAGGCAGAAAGAAGTATGTTACCTTTGACAAAGTTGTTTCTTATAAAATGTGCAACAGGTTTACCGAACAAAGTGAATTTTTATTTGCAAAAATGAAAAAAGCAATATTCGCTTCTCACTGTTAAGTGGATTAATCAGAAAATTTCAACTTCTATAAAATGGAGAATAATTAATGGATCAACTTTCCTGAAGGCACTATGGCTATAAAATCAATTTTTTGGATCAAAATAATTTCGATCACGTTTTTGCAGCTTTGGAAACAGTGTGTAACGTCTTCAGCAAAGTTGAAGACAGTTGATAACACAAAAATAAAATAAACATCAGAAACCTCACTTTTTTCTGAAGTTTTTATATAAAAACGCTATATTGTAAGGTGACCGAAAAAAGCTTACTGAACTTGGAGTATTAAAAAAAAATTGCCAAGAACAACTTTTTTCTTCAATTGGTTTTTTACAGTGCATATTTTTTCAAAAAGACCAAATTATAATCTCTAACTTTGCCATCGACACTATACCGATCAAACGCATTTAGAAGCTAAAACAATGGAAATAATTTCGAAATTTGATGTCCCGAAATTTGTGTTTACATAAATCAAACGTCGGGACATCAAAATTCACAAAAAAAAATTAATATTGTAAGCAGATATCCCTAATGTGATGAAAAACGGGTTTCATTTCATTCAAAATATTGAAACGTTTTAAGAAAGACGCAGTATTGCAACAGAATTTGTTATCCCCCCCGTAGGGTGGCTCAATATTAGATTATGGGTTAAGCCCTAGGTCTAAATTTCAACCTAACCTCTTGCAGCAGGAGACTACATTGCACAATGGTACAGAAACCAAATTTGGGGGAAAATCCAGCGCTCTATAGCAATATTTTAAATTTTTTTCGAAATTGGTCACGCATAGTGCTTCAATTGTGCTCAGAATTGCAGGAATGAATCTTTGTTGAAAATAACCAAACCCGAAGCAAATTTTTCTCTAAAATATTGCTATCTAGTTCTTGATCCGAGTTTACCCCTTAATTCGGTTTCTGGACTATTGTGCATGGGCACTTCTTAACACTTAAAAATTACTAAATTCAAGTAGTTATTGTTTTTCTTCCAAAGAATTATTAATAGTGATAAAGAGTTATTTTTGAAACAATTTTCTTTTTCAAAGCAGTACTCAGTTCACCTGCGGTGTTTTACAATTCCTGGGCGCTGAGAGTGCAATTGGCGTTTTCATAATAGTGGCACCCAGTCCGGTAATTTTTTGGTCATCGCGAAAAACAATAAAGAATATAGCTTCCTAACCATTCCTATGAATTTTGGTGACCCTGGTGAAGATAACTTTTTCAGAGACATGGGAAATCCGCACCGCGTCTGCAGATGTTCGAAAAATCACATCCGTAACATCAATGGTCTGTATACCTACAAACAGTGAGGACTGCGTTGCCTCTTTTTTGGATTCATCTTTTTCGAATTCCCTTGCTCTATCACGTACGCGGCATCGTCTACTTGTCGCGTTAGGGGCCATCCACATACCACGTGGACAGCTTGAGGGGGGGGCTCTGTGTGATGTCCACGGTCCATACAAAATTTTTAGGATTTATATGGGCAGTTGTCTAGGGGGGGGGGGGTTAAAATCGTTAAAAAACTATCCACGTAGTATGTGGATGGCCCCTTATTCCTCTCTCTAGGTATTCAAGGCAAAGTCGTGACAACGGAGGCAAAATCAAGGGTTTTATTTCGAAGTAAGAGGTGTTACGCTCAGGCTTCTTCTGTTCTCTTGATTTTTGCTTCCATTTCCTCCTCTACCTATCAAACGCCTTGCAGAACTAGACTTTCTCTCACACAGAGTAAGTAATTAACCATATTTCGTCGTAGAGAGGTTCAGTCGCAGAGTTCATTACCACTCTTAATCATCGCGTGCGAGAGGTAAACAATTGTTTTCTCTCTCAGTTCAAGGGGGCGCAGTTTTTTTACCTTCTCCGTTACTAAAAGGGAAGTCGGCCAAAGAACAAAATATTTAGGTTCACATTGAAGCCACATCCTAATCGATTTTGCATTTAATATTATAGGAAAATTCAGAACTCACTATGGGTGCGTATTCTGCTTAACGTTTAAATTTAAACTGTTTTTTCCGCATCCCAGAGCGATGAGAACGGTAACGCCATTCTCAGTTGTTTGCCGAGCAATTTATTTCACTTATCTTGCGTGTGAGGATGAGCTATTCACAAGAGTTTCACTGAGCTGCTGCTCTGTCAAATTAATAGCGTTTATACGACAGAGAAACTATTACTCAGCGCTCTCTCTACAGCAGATCGTGTGTTGCACATTGAATGTAAGCTCAAAGTTGTTAAGAGGGGAGAACATTTTTTTCTCTTTAAAATCAAGATGAGCAAAACAAAGCCTGGCTGCGGAAGAAAATTGGTCAACTTAATTTTGGAAATGGTGTCGAAGCAGGAGAAGCAAGGCATCAATTTTTTTCTCGCGCATCGTGAAAATCACTCGCGCGCCAACTTGACAAAATTGTTGAATGTGGCCAAATCAACCGGCACCAATGTAATAAAAGTATTTGGGGAACGTTTGTTGACAAGGAGACAAGACCGGGGTTCCCCCGAATAGAGCGGCCAGCAGTTTCAAGTGGAATCTCAACCTTTCTGTCCGATATGTCGCAAGCAAGCTGGGAGTGTCGTCTACAGCTGGATTGAGCTAAAAACGAGCCGGACTGTCGACTTATAAAAAGGTGGTGACTCCAAATCATGACGATCAGCAAAATAAGCCGGCCAGACAACGATGCTTACGATACAGGACGATGAAACTTATATCGGGGCAGATTTTTAACAGCTTCCTGGCCAGGAATATTATATGGCAACTGGAAAGGGTACAGCGTCGCTATCGACGTTTGCAAAAAACTATCTCGTGTGGCGGGCCATCTTTTTCTGTGGTTTGAAGTTTCATCACGAAAGGTTCCGTCAACCAGGAAATTCATATGCAGGAGTGCCTGAAAAAACGTCTGTTGCCTTGCCTTTGGCAACATAAGTCTTTCGTTCTGTTTTGGCCGGATTTTTCATCCATTACGGAGAAAAGGCCATGCAGTAGTGTGCCGGGAACAGCGTCCAGGGGACCAATGGACACGTTGAACGTTGCTAGAAATAATAGTAAAACGGGAATCATCTGCAGGAGCCCAAGGAGGTGTTCTACCGAACATCCAAGCTCTTGATGCAATAGGGAAAAAAAAACATAATCCGATTTATTCCCAGGTTTGTAAAAACTAAAACCAACTGTCCTTTTAAGAATGACCACATATTTTAAATTAAAGCAGTAAAAATGAGCTTTTGCTTCCAATTGAAATTTTAAATTTGACGTAATATTTTCATCGAGCAGGATTCAATTCCACTCACCCTGTTTTGTTTTGACAGTGAAGTGGCACTTTACCGACAGGTTTTTCCAGCAACCTTTAACATTATTTTTTTCGAATGACTTCGAGTCAATTGAACAACGCTACTCTTCAATGTTACTAATCATTTAATAAAGAAGAAAAAGAGTTCTAACTCAAATTTACCGCTTCACACCATTGAATTTATTAACCCTAATCGAATGTATTCCCTAACTTATTGCGAGAAATACATCGACATAAAACAGGCTGTCGTAATCCTACGTCAACCTTGCGGTAGTGCTTTATAAACAACCTTTTCAACTATTTTAGTTAAGACTAGAAGTTTTTTTCTTCAGAAACCTTTACAAACAAAATTTAGGTGATGACGTTACATTTAGGTATCTTCGCACAGGAGAAGTAAGTACGCACAAGAGTAAGAAGATTTCGGATGCTCCTATCGCCGAAGGTATCAAGCAAGTATTTTGTAGTTCCACGAAGGCTCCAAGGCGGATAATAATCATAAAGATTTTTACATCGTCCGCGAAAAAGAGCCGTGTACCTCACGGTATTAAAGCTCCAACATCGTTGATTAAGAGTGAGAGCAAAAGTGAGCCGAGATTGCTGCCTTGCGGCACTCCAGAAGAAGCAGTGAATAACTCAGAATGTGACGACCCAATACTAATACATTCAACTCTGTCAGTTAGGTAAATCGCGGCAGAGAGCCCCAGTTTATTCAGTTTTCGTGAAAGGATGTCATCATTAACACGATCGAATCCTGCCTTGAAGTCCCTGTACTCAGCATCAACTTGAAACTCGCATCCATTAGGCGAGTGCACTGCGAAGAGAACCGCAACGGATCTCTTGGGGCAAAATCCATGTTGGTCACAAAAAATGTAATTTTTACACGGTTTAAATAGCATTGTTTGGACTACAATCTCGAAAACTTTGAAACAATCACAATCAGAGGAGTGTTTTAGTTTTCGAATTGTACTCAAAACGTACTCTTTTGTGACTCGGAACAATCCACAATCGCAGCTGTCCTTTGGAATATCACGATTGCATATCGTGATATTCCAAAGGACATCTGTTCTGGCACAACAACTGCAGACGAAACAGCTCGATAAATAACCCGCACTTGGAAAAAGCTGTGTTCGCCGACAAATTACCGAAAAACATCTAAACTGGTAATCCATCTTCCTTCCTGAGTTTAGGATCAGCCTAATTTTCATTTCAGTTTGAATGTAGACCTACTTATACACACTCAATCAGATAATAAAAGTTCGGTAATTATTATTACAATTTCGATCGGTAAGTTTGAGAAAATACAGAGTAGTTTGTAAAATTGATATAACTTTACATATTTTCTGTATTTAACAAATAATTTTACTGAATTCTGCTATACTTTCTGCTGAACTGTTCGGTAAATTAAACTTTTACCGAATATTGGTGCAAAACTACCGGACCAACTATAGCGCTGTCAATTTTTCTCTATTCGTTGTTCTCCTTCTGGTTGTCAAGTCACATTCTCGGTTCGTTTGAACATTGAGGTTCCTGCGACAGAAAAAAAAATGGAGGACGTTTTCCAACAACTTCAGCAAGAAGCTGATCGCATAGAACAAATTTTTCGTAAGTATATGATGATAAAATTTGTAAATATTTTAGGCACCAAACCATCACATTATTTGCTTCTACTTCCGAGCATCTGTTGCATGCTACGTGAATAGTTTACACCGCCATGTTAATGGACACACCGGAAGATCCTCGGCTTTGAAACTATGAGCACAACTGGCATGAAGTTCATGCACAGTCCACAGCAGTAAAAAACGTTTTATTGATTTTCACTCATGCAAATTCGGTGCGGCGAACGTCGATTTTTGATTTTTTTTAGTTTTCAATAGTTAAAATTTTTTATAACATTTGAATAAAAATAATCATATAAATTAACGTCATATTTCTGTTTTTTTTTAATATAATTAAAAGTGAACAAAAAACAAACATCACAGATCTTCCGGTACTGTCTTACACAACTTACAGATTTGATCGGTGGTTTTGGCATCGCCGTTTTCACAAATTAGGTCGGTAATAATGACAGAAAGCAACAACAATTTGATTACTAATCGGTCGGTAGTGGTTTATATTACGTAACGTTTTACCGAGCGCTCTGCTGTTGAAAAGTCGGTGAAAAAAAAACGAATTCGGTGATTAAATGTAAGCGTGTAGGAACCATTTTATCCATAGAGACTATGGCTCTAAAATCACAAAATTGTATCAAAAATTTCATATTCGCCCAAATTGTCGTTCTATACCACTCTAAATTGACATCTTCCTGCTAACCCGCAAGGTGTACACTGTCGAAGCAAATATTATTTCTCCCTGTATAATAAAGAGTTAATTTGTGTTCATCATAAAGACATGAAATCATAAACTTAGGCTTAAACAATTCGTTATACTATCCAGCCTAACGCCAACTCTGAGTTTGTACACTTAAGTTGAGCCCGTCTTCCTTTCGATAAAAAGAGATATGTTGAAAAAAAAAATTCATGAGTTTCGATTACTATCTTTAACACGGTATCGATTTTAAACAAAAAAAAAACCCAAACATTGGCTACCACCGTTGACTGTGAACGTTTCCCACTACATAAATATACAACGCAAGCATTTGAATTCACTTGGTGAGATTACTGCATGACAAAGTCTTAAACAATACTACCATTATTTATTGAAACCCGAGCCAGCAGTCATCCCATTTGTAGTTTTAATTACTTATCTAAAAATTCCATTCCCCTTGGCAGGCAATTAAGGGGGGTTTTCCAACCTAGCATTACTTCATTAGTGCGAACGCTAGCACAGAGGCTTTATCCGGTTGGGTAATTCCGATTCCTCAAGCAGGTAAGCTTCACGGCAAACGACTGCGCCTCGGTCTTTCTCCATTCTCCATCGAACTCATCCAATTCAGTCGAAATGTTTCTTCGCACTTAAATTAGGCCATGCCAGTTACAAACCCAACATGCTTGTCAAACTTAGAGGGGCTAAAGAGCGAATAATTACACGCTTTGCTTAGCACCTGCCATTACTCCGCTCGCTGGTAAAACAACTAAGAACCGTTCTTTCTCCAGTTCCCATGACCCTTGTTTCGCGGCGGTCGAATTCTATGTGGGTGTGATGCAATGCAATGCAGCGTTACCAGAGTGGGAACAATACCCACCGGAAGAGCCCTAGACGAAGTCAATCGAAGGTCAACATCCTCACGAGATGCGCGGGGGAGGAAAATGCATACATACATCAGTACCTGTAGGATGCCCATTCAGGTGCTCTGGGCAAACTATAATAGATAATTAGCATTGTTTTACATGCATAACAGATGTTTTTTCCCAAGAGCTCTTTGATCGAACATAAGCTTACAACGCCGGGAACTGGTCCAATATGCGTAATTTGCATATCTGGTTCAGTTCAGTTTCCTCAATCAACTAATGTTAAATTAAATCGCACACAGAATTGAATGACCGAGCAAAATTATTCATGGGGTCTTCACACTTTCAAAAGTTGATCTACTCACGCGAAAACGATCACAATACAATTGTTTGCTGTGTAGAATGTCACGCATGAGGGTTATCTGCTCAACTTTTCAGAGTGAAAAGAGAAAAAAAAGTAAAACAAAATAACGCAACTGTATTGATGCTCAATAGAATCCAACTGCGACGGACAGTTGGGAGATATGGCATTACCGCTCATACAGGTGATGTCGGGTCGGTAGACTGATATCATCCGGCCACCTGTTTGTTACTGTGTACTGTAGCAGTTCGGAACTAAAGGCCAAATGAATGAACTCCCTTCTGAAATGACGGACGCAAAAGAGTATGACTAATTCAACACCAAAACGCTAATGAAGAAGTACACTCTCTTTCTCGCAATTATGCGGGCCCTGTCGTGTGAATAGTTTTTTAATCTCGCGAGATGGTTTTACCGTTGGGTGAGTGTGTTCGCGAGAAGAGGCATGCAATCAGGTGGTTATTTTGAATTTCGATAAATATGCATAATTATTTTACTTCTGCCCCTTTACTTTTGTTCAGTGTTTGTGCGTTCATTTCCAGCCTATATTCGTTACAACATTTCTAAACAATGTTACATTGTTACATTGTTATATACAAAGCATTTAAAAGCGTACACTCCACATCACTATCGACGGTTTAAACTTAATCAGTTTAACATCAGCTTATAAAAATATTCACACATATGACTTTATTTGTAAGTTATAAAATAAGCTTTGCAGTTTCAACCACTTTGTTACATTCTGTGACGTCCCTTTTCTAGTATTAGGTGCGCAATTAGATTCGCGCGGTTTTACTTTATTTGAAAATAAATTACCTGTAAATTATTCAAAATATTGCTCATCGCTAGCTACAACTTTGGTTCATTTTTCTAGCAGAGCTTAAGCCTCGTTATGATATAATTGTTCGTCTTTTGGCTATACACGAAACAAACTATTTTTCGAAGTCTTCATACAGAGAGAACTGCTGATCAGCCAGACCATGTGTCGACCGGAACAAGTAATAACCGGACGGCGCAATATCTGGGAAAAATGGCGGGTGGGGTAAAACTTTCTGTTCAAGCATTTCTTTGTTAGTTTTAAGCTATTTTGACAGTATGAGGTCGAGCGTTGTCATGCAGTAGAATCATTTTTTCGTTTCTCTACTCGTATTGTGGCCATTTTTCACGCAATGCTCGGCTCAATCGCATGAACTGAACTCTATACCGTTCCAGCTCATTCAGCAGCTCATAATAAATAACACCGACCCTTTTGGGTTTTTCTTTTTTCTTTGGGTTACTGTAATGAATCCATTTTTCATTACCCGTCACAGTACGACGTTGAATTAACCGTATTTTAGTAAGATGTTTAAATATTGATTTTTTCATACGAATTCCGCATTGTCAACATAATCCACCACCACAGTAAAGCAAAACAATGCCTTGGGCTACGTTCCAAATTCGGAACTCGACCTTCTGTTTGCTATACATAGACTTCGCAGCCAACTGTTAAGTGTACAGGGCAATTGCGGGGCTAGCGCTACAATGCTACTGACACTAACATTCTCTCCCGAGCCGAGACTCTAACCTACGACGACTGGCTTGTTAGACCAGCATCGTACATTCAGACCAGGTTTCACAGTAGAAAATAAATAAATAATATACACCATTTTCTATGCAAATGAATCGCTTTGAAACTGTGAGTCATTCCAAATATTTCGAAAAAGATTAGGGTAGAGAACATATTTTAAGCAGCTTAAGAAGCCGCCTGTGTATTGAGACGAAATACTTGAAACCTGTAAGGTGAAATACAAACATAAGTATATCAATTTGTTCGCTATCTTTTTCTTTTTCAGCACTTGTTTTCAGATTCTAAAACCGATTTAACAAACTTTAACAATAATCAATTAAAGTTCCCTATTGAGGGACACTATTCCAATCACCTCGAACCTTTTAAGCAGTTTGCATCTGTTTTGCAGGGGATTTTCTTCAGCACCCAAATAGCGCCTGAATAGCTGCAACATTTTTCGTTTGATGTTTTTTTTAAAGATTTTTCTGTGTTGAACGGAATTTTATGTATTCGTAGGACAGCTTGTTAATCAGAGTTTACGTTCTCATCATTGAAATTGTCGATATTGATCAAAATTCAGGAGATTGTGGCCCGTTAATTTCGACTGATTAAATAATAACCTTATATTGGTTTTCTTAAAAGCGTGCAAGTGCATGAAAAGGATACTATTTCAGAATTTGCAACGGAATGTTGCCTCAAATGTCTGAATTGTCTATGGGAATGGAATGTAAACTGCCTTTTTTCTATTTCTGGGAATCGGGCCTGTTCATCTCCTACCACTCACGAGGTAAGCCATCAAGAAGAGATGACTTACGCGAGTGTTTTCGTTTTGTTTTTTTTTTCGTTCTTCTGTGTTGATAATTATTTCCTCGCATGCAGGCTTCATGAGGTGTGATAGGTTCAGGGAGAAATTAAGCAGGAGGTCTTGCCTACAAAGGTTCTTCTCGACTAGTGGCAGAATCGTTATGTTGCTCGTGCCTATCATCAAACGAGCGGATAAGCGCATCTTTGTGTCCGAGGCTCCTCATGTGTTCACTCCATTTCTTCGCCCATCGTGAGCTTCGTTGGCTGGTGCACTTCACTTCATAGTGTATCAGCTATATTTTCAAATAAATTACATGGGCCAAAAACCATAATCTTCAATCCTTTAGCAGTCGACACCGGACCGTCAAATTCTCTGTACCCGACTCCTCGTTCTTTGTGATATTTTTGAGAGTTATTCTAGGGAAACCTGCTGCTTGTGTTGGCTTACTTGCTGTTTCATATTAATTGTATTCGTGGCCTATTATGTTTTATTATTTCTCCGAAGCGTCTAGTCAAACACTATGCTGTTTGAGTGCTGTTGACCAACTAACTTTTACATTAATCAGTTATTCAATGAATTCCACTTTACAATTCTTTTTTTGACGTGGGACCACATCTTTGTTTATTCTACTGGGATGCATTCTGTAAAATTGGAAATAAAACAGGCAAATGTTGCGTCAGATTTCAAACGGTAATAACAGCATAACCACATGATGGATAACGATAACCAATGTGTTGTTGGATAGATGAAATGTGTAACAATTTTTTAATATGCTGGTTATCACTCTAATTTCATTGCTAAGCGGTAAAATTGATAAAAAGTTTCAAGGACAAATTTAGGCGAACAATGACCCAATTACATGCGAGCATTCCTAGCACAGGCGACGTGAATGGACACCATCCGTTCCCTGTCGTTCCCTGTGATATTCTCTGTAACAATATCGAAATAAAAATTGACAGAGTCCCCCCGTCCCAATAGGTCAATTTATGTTTGCTTCCATGAGCTTAGACTAATATGATGTCTCGAAGGAAAAAGTTTTCCAAAAAGTTTGAAACAGTCCCCATTCTTTAGCAATTTCTAAACCTGCTTTCAGAACGTAATAAAAACTGATGTCTTGGAAGAAAACACGCCGGTAAGAGCAACAGTAATTAGAGTAAAAAACCGCAGGTCTCTCGTCGTCTATGATTGCAGCGGTACTCTTCTATTCGTACATTTCAGCGGTACACTTCTATTCGTACTGCAGCGGTACTATTCGTATTGCAGTGGTACACTTTTGTTCGTACATTGCTATACGTGTGCAATCGAGAAAAAACTGCAATGCTGCTGTTAATTATAAATATGATTATGGTAATCACATCATTACTATTATTATTATAAGCTTTACCATAATAAACGTATATTAGCAGTCTTTGTAATACAGCGAATGTAATTGTAGGCAAATGAAAAAAAATTGTCAAGCAAAAAACAAAATTGTAATTGTTGATTGCTACGATTTTTTGCTGGAACTTGTTAATAATTTTGTTTAAAATATCTTCTTATGTTTGCCAATTAATATACCTTTGCAAGGGCTTCCATATTATTTTAAAAGTAAGATCCATATTATAGATTTGATTTAATCAGAGTTAAATAAGACAAAACCATTCATCATGATAACGTCACTATTATTGGATTTGGTTTTTTAGGATATAGAGTTAATTCTGACTTTGACGCATTACGAGAAATTTTTGGTGCTTCTTCAACAAGCACGATATGCTTGTGCCTTGTCAAATGCATGTTGTTTGCACAGAAAAATACTACTGGCATAATATCGTCAGATATGAACGACATTCTTTCGAATGTTGTTGAATATATTTCAAAAATTTATTTCCAGAGGAGGCTGAAAATAAAAATACGTACAGTCGCTGGGCAAACACATTGATTCTGTCTGCAGACTCTGTATATTTTGTAACAAAAAATCCCCTAATTGCAGTGTTTAGTCCCACGTCGCCATTTCATACAACACTAGGGCTGTATACCTTGTAGTATTTGTCCTTTATACTGGAATTCAATCCGATTTTCAAACAATTCTGTACCTTTCTCTCGTGCGGGATACAAAGTTCATTAATCTACGTTTTCCATTACTAGTTCCGCTACCTCTATTGATGTCAGATTAAAACACTTCTTCTTTCCTGCTTGCCTCTTCGGCGGTCGTTGCGAATTTTTCTATTTGATTTTTATTCCTTTCATTGCGACTTTTATCTGAATCTTTCCGATTTACAAAAACTCTGGCCTTCTTAAATGAGTTCAACTCCTTTATAGCATCGATTTGAAAAAATCTTCAGTTGTACTGCTGTTTTTCGTCTTACATACTCTTTTCCATTTCATACTCATTTACCAGTTACTCAGTTCTAAACATGAAAAATTACATTTTGAAATTTTCTTAAAACTTCCAAAAGTATTTAACCAGATCACTGAGAGTCTTTGGTATATACTCCCTGATTCTAAAAAAAGGACAAAAAAAAATAAAGTAGATTTTTTACCATCCCAATTAACCTAGAATATTATTTTGATGCACGAGTTGAAATAAATGAGATAATGGTAAAAAATTGCCATTCTGGGGGTCTTTAAAGCTTAGTAACTTTTGTTCCTTCTCGTCGAATAATATAATGTTTCGCTCGTTATAAAACACTTTGATTTTTAATTCGAAATAAAAAATATTAACTTGACACTTTTCTATTTACTACTTCGATCCAAAATAACATACTGTAGTAATAAATCGCATAAATTGTGATACTTTCGTGAAGACACTGAAGACGGAAATCCAATAGTTTTTTCGCAAAAACTAACCGTGCCCTGTTTTACCATCATATTACTGCAGATCTGCAATAGGTTTAAATCAGTTTCAACTTGTTACTTGCCTTACCAAACAGTCCCAAGCCGTGGTTTGGCCCTTTCTATACGTAAAAGTCGTCTCCATTCCACTCGGTCAATGGCTGCAGCTCGCCATCTCTGCAGTCTGCGTTTCAATTTGTTACAAAATCATTTACTAGTATATTCGCCCTTTTTTCAAATTACGTCATTCTCTTAGTTTAGGAGTGTGATGTAATGACGGTTTTTCCGTATATAATAAGAATGCACGAAAAATGAATATTTTATTTGAAAAGAAGTTAGCACTTGAACGAAATCTGTGCGAAATATCAGATTTTAAAAAGGAAAAAGAAGGCTAAGTTTTATAAATTATTTAAAAAAATGTTTATAGATGGAAAATATTTTAAATTGGGTTTAATTTATTTCATTTACTTTTCAAGTTATTACCTAATGTTATAACTAATTCGAACTCATCCGACCAAACTTGAAGCAATTCCGTTGCTCTACCTTGAATCTTAGTGCATGGTGCTCCCACAGACCGTTATTATGATATAAAAATGCACCACAGAATCTGAGTACACCGTTCGATTCGTAATGACGTCCAGAATCTCCAGGAGGGGTGTTTCACAAGAAACTGTATTTTTCCGTGTTCAACGTACAGATAGGACATCGCAGTATTCAGCAATTGTTTTTCTTTTAAAATTTTCCACAACTTTGCTGAAGGAAGCAATTTTGTATATTGAAAATTAGAAAAAATATTTTTTTCCTTTCTGTTAGGTGGATTGATCGAAAAACCAAACACGCCAAAAGTAGGGTCTTATTCTATGGAACAATTTTGCTGAAGACATTGAGTACATAAAATTAATTTTTCCTAGTCAAATCTAAACGATTACGATTATTCGAGTATAGACCACTGTGCACTGTGGGATTTTCAAATAAATCTTTTCACCCATTGTTAATGTCTTGAAATGTAATACTTGGAATGTGGAGAAACTATTTTGGAAGTTATTTCATAGAATGGTGGTTGAAAAACGTACGTTTTTCGTGAGTGATATTTGATGTTACTGTTTTAGTATAATGATTGGATGCTTTCATCAGAGATAGGTCATAAAGCATGAAATTTCTAACAACAGGTCTTCAATCACAACTCGAAAGCATAAATCAAGGTTGCTTCCCTCATGATATCAGGCGATCCATTATAAAATTGAGGTCCTACGTTAAAAGATCATCGTTTACCTTTTTGTTTTCTAAATTCCATTCTATGTGTTAAGAGCAGTTTAAATGTCCAATTTTGATGCAGTTCTACTCCGTGGATTATTTTGTACATAACAACACTTACTTGGGATTTGTATATTCCTGTAACGTGTAAAAGATCCTCTGTAGGAAAAAGAAGCGGCCATCTAAATATTGCTTTAAGACATTGGTTTCATTGGACTTGCATTGGCTTTAGGTGTACTTCCATACTAAAAAATCACAGGGTTGTGTGCAAAGCCACGACCGCAAGGATGAAGTAGAATACTTTTACAAGAAAACCTGCTGCTGCTTGCGTGTCAGTCATTTTTTTATTTGTTGTTCGATTCAATATCGGATAAGATACCGATCACATCTTGGCGTTATCACTGACAGTGCGAATAAAGTATCCCTCGTGATAAAATAAACAATGGAAAGCTGATTTAACACTCAAAAGTAGACGGCTCATGTGTTGTCAAAATGAGTCAACTTTTCATTGAATGCATTTACTAGTGCCCGCTATCGCACAGAGACTGCATTTCACTAAAGTGCCTCACTGCATCAAGCTGTTATCGATGCTAAGCCCGCTGCAACTGCTACGCTATCCGTAGCCATGCTAATGTTTTGGCCGCAATATGCTGCTATTGGTATCCGCTTAGCTGCTATCGATGCTGAGATCCACTGCAACTAGTGCACTATCCATTGCCATGCCACAGCTGTGGCCGCTATCTGCCTGGTATCCACTGTACTGCTACTGCTGCTGCTAAGGGTAGATTGCTGTTGTCGCTGTCTAGAACTATTATGAGCGGTTTCGGCTGAAACAGGCTCTTATATAGGGATGAAAAACTTATCGATAGTAGTAGGAAATCATCGATAACTATCAATAGCCATTTCAGTCGATAATTCCCATCCTTACTCTTATACAGACAAATAGCAAATTTAAAATGGTAAGGTCTATGATTCTGTCGACCGTGCTTGGGAAGCAATCATATTAACGACTAATCAGATCAGTCGAATTTCGCGCTTCAACAAGGATTGACCATTCTCAATAATATAGTTGCTTGTCATGATTTGGACTTGATAATTTTTGAGTTTTGATTATGCGAAAAAATAATTTTTATGCTGATAATGAAAGCTTTTCGGATGTTGTGCTCATGACTGAAGAAAAAGATAATTCAGTACGTTCTGAGACACGGAGATGAAGCCTAATATGTATCTGTTCCAAATTTCTTGAAAGTGTAAACTGATTTAAGAGATAATATTAACATTTCAATTAGGTTTTTATTTCATCCTGAAAAGGACAATTTGTTTTTTAATTCAATGTTTGATAAGATGCCGATCACATCTTTGCGTTATCACTGGCAGTGCGAATAAAGAATTTCTTGGGGAAAAATAAACACTGAAAAGCTTTCCAGAACGTTCGTTTCATTGTATGCATTTGCTAGTGTGCCTGCTATCGCTCAGAGACAGCATTTCACTAAAATGCCACACTGCATCAGCTGGCCTTGCTTATATAGATGCTGAGACCAACGTCAACCGCTGCGCTATTCCCGTTGCCACAGTAGTGGACGCTTCCGTTGCCGTTGGTATCCGCTGCCCCGCATCACCTGGTCCTGCTAGAGATGCTGAGACGTGCTCCGCTATCCGTTGCCATACCACAGCTGTGGTCGTTATCCACAGCACTACTACTTCTGCTACATCCACTGCTAAGGAAGGGCTGCTGTTGTTGCAGTCTAGAATTATAATGAGCGGCTTCGGGTGAAACAGGCTCTTATATACGCCAAATAGCACATTTCAAATGGAAAGGTCTATGATTCTGTCGACCATGCTTGGGAAGCAATCATATAACGACCTATCAGAGGCCTAAGTTTTCGTTTTGTCAAGGCTTGACTATTTTCAATAGTACAATAGTTTGAAAAATAAAATTACAATTATCTGCATTTGGGAAGAATCTTAGAAGATTTTCCAATCTATTGCTACAAGAACGAAGGAAATCAATCGAATACTAGCCGAATTATTGGTCGGTGTTAAGTCAGACCGAACCAAGTGACATTTTGATCATTTCAAGAAAAACGAGTTTGAAGTTTGTTGCTCTGGGAATTTTGAAGTTTTCAATATTTTTTGCGCAGTTTTGATGTTATAAGTTGGAGTAACCTTCTAACTGTATCATGCAATGTAACAATTGAAAAAAAAAGAGTGCCGTGAGCTCAAAAAGGACAGGTTTGTAACTGATTAAATGTACTTGGTTCACTCTGATTGAATCAAAGAAGAATCATTAATGACTTGGTCCATTATGACTGAACAATTGAACAAATAATTTTAGTCCATTGATCGTTGAACAGTCAAAAAGTTTTTAATCTACGTGGTGAGCTTCTGCGACATCAACAATTATTTAAAATAATTTGAGTAAACTTGAAACTGTGTTTATTTCAACAAATCAATGGTAGGAGCGGAATGTTTTAATGGAACAAAAATATGGTTAATTTACTCAATTAAGTTATTCGTAATCATCCACTTTCTCTGCAACTTTGGCCAAAATTGCTGTAGAATTGATGACGGACTGGATGGTTTCCTCGTGTTTTGGTTCTGGAATTTGGAAATTGTGGAATGTAGTGTCATCCACACAAATGACTAACGTTTCTCATTTACGTGTTCAATCAGAGTGGACCATGTACATTTTCCTCATTCACTGGTAAAGTATACTTTTTTGACTAACGGGCAATTAAGCATTCCGATAAGTTGCCTGATAGTGTTGAAATTCATTGATGTTGACTTCAAACCGATGCTGTATCAATAGCTGACCGAAGGCAGTCTCCTTGAAAATAAACACTTGGTTCATTCTGACTGAACACTGTAATCGCTTTTCATTGGTCATGCAGACAAAAATCATGCTGTTGTTTTTGCTGTTTTAGAGATAAATAAAATCTGATTGTTGTGTGATGTAGCTTAAGAAAATCTTTATCCCATACTATCGTTAACTCGTTTTTTTCAATTTTGCGACTTGGTCCGGTCTGACTTAACACCGACCAATTAGCATTTGAAATTGGACATATTTTCCACTTTTTTCGATTTTAGATTTTCATTTCACATCCCTATGTAGCCGAACTTCCTGAGAGAAGTATTCTACTTCAAAAAACACTAAAAATTGGATCACGTGCTTTATGGACAGTCCCAAATAAAAATGGATATCATATCATATCGGATATCCTGCAGTTGATTCAACATACGAAATAACAGTGTAATCAGCAAACAAGCGAGAGCTTCCGTTCAACTTGAGTTCTGCAATATCGTTCACATAGATGAGGAAGAACAGAGGTCCGATGTTGCTGCCTAGAGGGACATCGCAGCTGATAAGTCGCTTTCACCACCATGGTTTTCTACTTACTGTTCGACTAGTATCTATGGATGCTTTGATTTAGCAGACCTCGTACTCCGTACGCCTCCAGCTTCTGTAACAGCATATCATAATTGACAGTGTCAATAGTCTTAGACAAATCCAGGAAAACTACTACACAACATTTTTTAATCATCAACTGCTCCAGAGTTGTCATCCACCAATTCCAGTACCGCGACTTCTGTTGATTCTCCATGCCTAAAACCAAATTGCTGTTGGTGCAGGATTCCAGACCTTGCGAGGAAGTTGATCAGTCGCGCCTGAAGAAGTTTCTAGAATACCTTGTTCATTGGCGGTTGAACTGAGATGGGTCTGAAGCTTGTTAGATCCTTGACATTGCCTCCTTTGAACTCTAGAAGCACTCAGAAATGTTTTAATTCGCAACGGTACAGACACAGTGAAACAGTTCAATAAGAATTCTTATAATATTAGGTACTGAATACTTATTCAACGCCCGGAAGTTCGTCGACGCCTGTGGCTTTAATCCCATGCAGGTGCCGAATAAATATTAGTTGATCGCAGAAATAATGAGTCATTTGGAAGTTTTATTGCACCGAACTTGTTGCTATCTCCATCAGATCTCTGACTGACGTAAAAAGGACTACGAAAGCATTTGCAACACTTTTGAAATGAATCGACTAAACTCAAAATCCAGTGGACGATATTTTTTTGTTAATAACAATACACGCAAAAGTTGGATGATGCGGACCCAGTACAAAATTGTGCGTTTTTAGCGCAATTGTTGATGTAATTCGGAACCAGTACAATGATTGCGTGTTGGGCCTAACGCAATTAATGCTCTAGCGTTTCTTAAATGTATTTGGCAGCTTCAAACTACTACACCTAAACAGTTTCAACTGGTATCAAGCAGCATTGAAAAGCGAGCGAGAAGCAAAACCATTCTCCTCCTTTCTGCTTGAGGACGAGACATATGCTACGCTTTTCAAGTCTTTTGCACACACGCTTTCGAGATACTTTTCCTTCTTCATGCATTCCTCTGAATAGCAGCAAGCACGCACCGACAGTATGAGTGAGAGACTAACAACACTGGTATCAAGTATGTACAGCACGGGTGTCTCGCTCATTTCGTGAAGCAACGAGGTATTGCCTTGCGCGTCGCAATCCGAACCGAAAGAGAAGCGAAAGAGAAACCTGTAAATTGTTTGTGACGTGTCTTGTCTTGTCGCACATACATGGAAATTCTACGAGCGAGAGAGAAATTTCTCTCGTCGCTTGAGAAAAAAGCGCGTGCAGTCACTAATACACTCGACGTGAGAAATAAAGTGTCGGTGTATGATACATATTCTGATTTCATTCTATGTCAATGTATTCGCAGTACAACTGTTGCGTTATGCGTTTCACACATTTATTGTGCGATTTCTGTGCTACATTTGAGCGAATCGGGAAGACACAATGATTGTACAAAATTCAACTTTCGCGTGAGAAGATTTAGTTTTTTTCAATTTGATGCCAATGTCCGTTATCCGTAAAATTAGATTAAACTTTCTAGTCCAGACCTTCTCTGACGAAAACAGCAGGTCCGCCAGCTGAAGTTTTACGACAAGAGAATATGCTCTTGTGGCTTCGGATTATATAGAACTCAGAACTCCAAATCTGTTTCAAATTATGCGTAAATTCTCAAAGTGAATCAAATTTCTCAAAGCAGATTGAGTCACGTCCATTTATTTGCAATATCAATGCAATTTGCTATTGGAATTTATTATTGTATTTTGTTATCATGATTTTGAAAAACTAAGAGTTTTTGATGAAAAAAGGAAGGGGTTCCACGGAGTGGTACAATCAACCCCTTAAGATGGAATTTTCTCTAAATGAGCTTATGTGAACAATTCCCCAAAATTTGAACTAAGTCTGAGAAGGTCGTTGACACCCTCATCAATTTTTTGCACACTTGAAATGGATTGACCCATACCTTTGTATGTGCATGTGTAAATATAAAACGCTTTACTTATAGTCTTGTTATTCATATGTTAACAAAACATCAGCAATTTAACTTATCAAATTCTGATGAGAAAACATATCCCACTCTTTTGAGTGATCCACTTGTGTTCCATCGCGAATACCAACACATAAAACCACCCTCGCCTTTTCCAGCTGCTTAGCTGATGAATTCGCGGCCCATCACGCTGCCGTTACTGTGTGTTCGATGCAAACATCATTCTGTCACGCAACCATCCAGCAGACGTTCGGCAAAAGTGTAGGTACAGCCTACTCCGCAAAGCAATGGCGAGCGGCGCATGGCTTTTACATTCTAGCTACCATGCGATGCGTTTGTGGAGGCTCTATGGTGAGCAGCCCCGCATTGACATGGCAGGCATGCATAGTCGCCGGTGTTTTGCCTGTTATGCGTCCGGACAACAACGACGACGACCACGACGACGACGACGATTGGCGCGGCGCTGCTGTACAGCCAGCCGTGCTATTCGCAGCGTAACGCCCGTGCTTGTATTTTGCTGTACGGGCTTCGCGCTCAAAAAATTTTCATTCGCTGTTAGTACGTTGTTTACTTTCTCGCCATAGACACAGCTCAAGTCCCTAGGTCCTCGCGGTGGCGTTGCGTATAGCGTAGTGTTCAAATTCGGTACCTTTCGTGGTTGATAGTCGCGTGTGTGCGGAAATCAAATCAGTGCCCCCGCCACTCATTTGGAGGAGCCTATCGATTAGGGCAACTCAACTCGTTATGGTATCGTGAGGGCATGATAATTGGTTATGAGTGGTTGGTTCAAATAATTAAACACATCGGATCGGGGAGGGAAATTTTCCGGGTACACCAACGCCAGTGAGAAAAAAGTGGGAGAAATTCAACATCTCAACCTTGTGCAGTGTTCCGTGTGATGAGACAATGTTACCGGTGCAAGTGAACAAGAATTCTATGAACAACGCACTTTTGCTACCGCTCAAAATGTTGAAGATTCTGGATGCTTTGATATGGCCATAGGACAAAAATGCAAAATCATATTCAGTTCGTAAAGAATTTATTCCACAATTGCTTCAACCAGCAACCGACCAACGAATCCTTCATGCGTGACGGTTCCATTCTGTCAACGTTACGGAAAAGCAAATTTCACAGTTTAAATGACCAGCGGAAGCTAGTAACAGATTTCGATCGCAATTATGACGCCATCAGCGCTAGAAATGATCGAATCAAATTCCCTGCAGTGAGAACTTTGGATATTATTCCAAAATCGAAGGACGTGTTAAATGGCGACTGGATTCTCCGGTATTCCGATTCCGAAACTAACAATTACCCATGGAGCGGTGATTCCAGTCCAAACTTTGATCTGGTCCCGTGGCGTAGATCCAAGCACAACCAAACCTTACTAAGTCAACCTACATTCAACAGCCCGAAGCGTTGGAGTGATGCTAGAGATAAAAAGATTTTAAATCGCCTGCACAAAATAGAAACCAAACAGGTGAAAAAACACCTTAAAGAGAATCTTAAGTATTCCAAACGAGTAAAAAGAATCCGCATAATGTTGTCAGTCGAAATGCGCCAGAAAAACTACGAGGTGCTGCCACCCAAAATTGTACCTCGTCGATTCGAAATTAAACCGGCGATCACCAATGGGTCAAACGTGACATCGAAAAATCACATTACACGGCTGATGGTGGTTGCGGTTCAGCACGAACAGCAGAAATCGCGTCACTGGGGTTACTTCAGCCACCGTCGGAATGAAAATTTCAAAGAAAAAATCGCTAAAGAAGAAGCCAAAGTCACCGCCGCAGGATGCAAAACCGAACAGCAGGAGAGTGCGCCGAAAACGATGGAGACGCCCAACTTTTCCGGTCCGACCAGCAGCAGCAGCATCGAACACGAGTCGCTCAGTGAACTGCGGGAAATCGAGCAGCACGTTTTCTGCAAAAACATGAACGCAGTGAAAAAGCTCAACCCGGTCAAACCCATAACGCCGTTCGCTCCGAAACAGGTGGAAAGTGATAAAATGATAGTACAAATGTGTCGAAGGTGTAGAAGCAAACGGTAAGTTGCCTACCCGGCAGGCGCTTTGCGGGCCATGATGGAGTGGTAACGCTTGTTTTTTAAGGCTTTCAATGTATGGACTGGGTTCGATCCATGTTGCTCGTGAAAGGGCAAAGTGTAGCCTTGACTTAATTACGATTTTAAACATTGTTTTTTTTGTGGGTGGAATTGTATTAATATTTTTCGATTTTAGTACTATTTTCATGATTTTGAGAATTATTAATTACCTAACCAACATTGAACGACTTATTGTATTATGATATTATGATGCTCTTTCACATGGAAAAGTTTGTAAGAAACAATCTTTTCAGTAAATCAAACCCTCAAATCTTCATAAAAAAATATAGCTAGTGGAATCAGCAATCATCTATTTTGCTGATACGTAGGTTAAGACAGGTAATGCAAAAAATAATTATTTGAATGGTTGCTTACGCGATATACATTGCTTTTTGAGGCATTTGATATTGTTTTCTTCGTTTCTGAAGTGTATTCTACTATAGAGTATAGGTATATATGGGTATTTCCAAATGATACACAGAGGCCTAAAATTATCCGCAGACATCATTTTGAAAAACCAGGTTGGAAACTTCTGTTTGCTAAAGGAAAGCCTCAAGCTGGCAGGTACTCAAGATGATGTTCGGAAATCGAAAATTTCAAGCTCTTTTTCATCGATAAAAAAGTTAAACTTTTACTGCGACTTCCGCAAGTCCGATTGCAAAGGTCAAGTTATTCTTTTAGACAATTTCCAGGGTGCGATTATCCGGAATCAAGTTTGCTGCTAGATTTATTTTATGTAAAAGAGAGAAATGTAGAAGAGAGAGAAACAATTTCTTTTCCGATTTTCTTCCCTGTTCTTCTATAGCTTTTGATTTCTCGGTTTCTTCCCTGTCACCTATAGTTTGTATTTGTATTTGTAATTGTATTTGAATTTATTGAATCCTGTTATCTGACCTTTTTGGTCTTAGTGAAGTTACTTGCCAAAAAGGGTTAGTTACCAAATCTTTATCGCTACTTTTTTGTCGTTGCCCATAAAGTTATTTCGCTGCCATGCGTACGTCGTTGTTTCTCTAATGGGACACAAGGTGGCTAGTATCAGCACTCTATTCTGGCGAAGGAATGCCGGGAAAGCTGCTATTTAAGACTATGCAATGGAATGTTGCATCGATTGTCTGTCTGTCTGTGAAAATGAAATTTTGGGTCTATACTTGGTGCTGAGAAAGTTGCATGCTGCGCGATTGAGCTTGAATTTTGCATGGGAATTTTTCTCGAAGAGACGGAACTTTTGAGACCTATCGCTAACGAAATTCGTAAAGTCGATTTCCCTTGGCACTCTACTGTTTATGTCATGCGATAAACAACAATTCTAAGGTTGTCCTCTAATTGACCATTGACTAGATATGGTTTAATTAATTAGCACGTGCGTTGCACGGTGAGCGGTATCCCTAAAGATAGCAGGAAAACAACTCCTCTTTTACGATGTTCGATCCTATTCTATATTTTCGATATTCTCCCGCAATCGTATTTCTACAACAACGCAACCCGTATTTCGAGTGAGTGACTTGAGTGCCTCAAACCACTGTTTCTTTGATCCCGTTTTGCTACATGACACTCATTGATTTAGGTTACTGTTTCTCTCTTTAATATTCTAATAATTTTTATTTTTTTTACCAAAAGCATTTCTCAGTCCACATCTCAAAGCCCTAGAGGACTACCGGTCTGATCAGTGGTGCGGCGGCGCTTTCTATTCGATGAGAGCGTTCTCCGGAGGTCAAAGTATGCGCGGTTTTCTGCCATAATGCGCCGATGAATTTCTCCTTGCTTCAAACATCTTCGGTTTTCCAAGATACTCGAAAGTGTTCCCAATACCCGAACCGCGTGGAGCACTCACGTGTGTTTGTCCGGAAATCCGTTATCGTACATAACCTGCCATATCTGATCGCGATCAATTGTATCCTATACCGATTTCCAGTCGATGAACAGGAGATATGTAGGCACGTTGTATTCGCCACATTTCTGCAAAGTAAACTCTGGTGGGAAGTGCCTCGTAAATGGTGATAGTCGACGGCAAAGTAATTGAGAGAGTACCTTGTCGGGTCTTTCTTCATGTAGGGTAGTGCACGTTGACGATACTGCAGTTGAAGAACACGCCCTTCATTCTCAACTTGCACATCCTCGCGTTTATCGGCTACGTCCTGTTATCGTGCTTAAATCTTTTTGGTAGAGCTTTAGTAACGCCACGTTTTTTTTTAATTAATGTTTATTTGTTACGGCACAGGTCGCCACGGTTTTTCCACAGTTTGGTTTTACAAATTTTCCAGTTACAGCATTCAAATTTACTTTTATGACCATCCTCTTTCACTCATCAAGTTCCGTCTCTAAGTCCTTCATGGGAGGCCACAAAAAGATTCTGGAGTTATAAAATTTTCAGAATAACCTTATCTTGATAGTGAATCGGTTTTTCTTATTGCTTTTAACTCCGCAGATTCCAGATATCCACTCCCAAAACAAACAGAGAAAAATTTGTCACTTTTGAGCAACATTTTATTACTTTTTTTTTGTCTTTTGATCGCGCATTAGTCACAAAATTTAATAACCAAAAAGTAAGAAAATATATGACGGCTACACATTTGTATGTTTTTTCTGCAGTTGAATAGAAAACCAAGAGCCACAATGTGTGTGTTAGCTAAACGTCACTCATTTGTATTGATGCAACGATCAGGTTCATTTCTGTCTCATATGAAGTTTTCAAAATCATAAACCTTTGCATACTGTATGACGGAAAAAAGATACCTGACAGCTCTGCGTACAACGAACAAACCAATACATGCATATCAGATGAATTGAAGATTGAAGAAACTAATAACATGTGCAAAATATGCGACAATTGAATTTTCGTTATTGCTTTTAAAGGAACAAATGATTATTTGACGTGTGATGGTAACGTATTATACTCTCGTAACATGTGCAAAGTATATGTTGTTACTTGAATGAAATTTTATTGCTTTTAAGGTAACGAATTTATTACCAAAGGGAGAATTCGTCGTTATTACTTCAAAGTAACAAGAAAACTATTTCTTTTTCTAGTAATTTTTGTATGTAACAAAATACACGAGTTACTCTTCTATGTGAAACCAGAAGATATTTTATTCTTTTCCGAAATAGAAACATTTGAAAAGGGCGTATTTCAAAAATACTTTTTACTTTACTTCTAAGATGACAGATCGTTGAGATCCTATGCCGAATCCAGAATACGCCTCCACAAAACTCGGTCTTGGGCTGCTCCTCTCCAGTCTTCCCTTACACCCGCTACTCTGGCATTCTCGTCGACAGCACACATCAAGCGCATGCGAGGTCTGCCTCGAAGTCGTCGGCCTCTATCCAGTTCTCTGCTAAATATTATCTTCACGATTCATGTCCCTAGAGCGCCACCGTAAGGATCATAGTCCTGTAGGGCGCAAATTTCGTACGGATCTGTAGGCCACGGGACCTAAGTTGACAACGCAATTCATAATGAGCCCAAATCGCTGCCGCAATCCGTCTTTCCACCTCTTTGACACATGTCCCGAGAGTACCAAGATAAACAATTTCGCTGACCACTTCGAAAGTGTCCCCATCCATCTCCACCGCAGCACACCCGTAGAACTCCCACGCTCTCTGCCAGCCACTATGTACCGTGGAATGGGATGAAATTGATCAGTGGGGTGAAATTGATCACCTAAAAATTCGTGATAAAAAATACTAATCAAAAGATATTGCTCTTACAACACTAGGCAATGTTAACGTGTCCTTAAACGCAACTTTTGCATGGTTTACATACCTGTCAAAGTTAACCCTTGCATGCCCGGTGCAATTTTTCATATTTTCCAAAAATTCTTTTAACTCAGTCAAAACTCTATCCAATTTGTTAAAACTAGTTTCCAAATAACAAATAAAAGTATTGAATTTACTCAAAGTAATCTTATTTTTGGTTAATTACGTTATATTTGGAGAAGTGAGTAAAGTTTGACAAAAGCTCAAAAAATGTTATTTTCAACAATGATAATTCCATACCATTAAAGAAATACTGATGAATTCGCAGGAAACCACAAAGATTTTAATTTCAGAGCTAGTTTTTGAGCTTTTGCAACAAACCGAATTGAAATCGGTCTAACGACGATTAAATAAGAGCAAATTTAGCAACAAGCAGCTCGTGAACCAAAATAAACAAATTTTAACCTGAAATATCGTTATTTTCGTTTCCAAACTAACTGTAAATGATATTTTTCAGTACAGAAATCATCATTTATCTTTAGCATATTAAAAAAAGCACATTACCAAAAGAATGTATGGATTTGAATGGTGATCAATTTCACCCCAATTTACCTAATAGTACCTTATAGAATTATCGAATTTATTTCATGAAGTAGACGATAGAAATTTCACCAATAGCCCTAGAGGTTTACTGGAGCACATACCAGTACTTGTTTTAAAATTATAATTTTTCGGGAGAAATGTACATGAAGCTAGTTAATTGGAAATTGTTATAAAAATTGATCAATTTCACCCCGTTCCATGGTACTTCGTTTTGGCAGTGTTAATAATGAGTCAGCTTTCCTTCTGAGAGCCGTAAAGGCCTTTTCGACAGCTCTACGGTTAACACCCAAATAAATCAATGCCATCCTCGAAACCCAGAAGCATGTGAGACCTTGTGATGTGTTGTATTGTTTTTTTTTATTTTTTTTTTACTTTATTAAGGTGGCTTAAAGCCACAGGCTGGCTCGCCACCATGTGTTGTATTGAGTTTTTGCCGCTCCTCTGCATATCTGCCCTTCGTATTGCGCCTTCTAAAGCTATGTTAAAAAGCAAGTTCGAGAGCCCGTCACCTTGCTTCAGAGCATCTAACGTCACAAACGCGTTTCCTGACGCTTGATGTCAAACCGTCAAGCGTCACACGTAACAGTTTGAGTTGGAAAACCATGTTCAAGCAATATTTGCCACAGCTAGTTGCGTTTCACTGTATCGTACGCCGCCTTAAAGTCTATAAACAAATGGTGTGTTTGCAAGTTGTGTTCTCGAAACTTGTCGAGGATCTGTCTCGGAGTGAACATCTGGTCCATTGTAGATCGTCTGGCTCGAAAACCGCATTGGTATTTTCCAACAAAGGCTTCCTGCAACGGCCTCAGTCGCTGGAACAGGATACGGGAGAGAATTTTATATACGGAATTGAGGAGGGTTATGCCTCGATAATTACTACAGTCGTGTCTTTGTCCCTTCTTGTAGATAGAGCATAAAAGTGCTGCCAACCAGTCCGTAGGCAGTTGTTCCTCAGACCATACTCTTAGAATAATCTGGCCGCTCGCTCCCACTTTGCAAAGTTTGGCCTGTAAGCCGTCCTTCACAGCAGCTTTGTGGATCTTCTGCTCTTTGCAAGCATTCTTCACCTCGTCCAATGTTAGTGGGTCCACAGCTTGTCCGTTCTCCCCAATTGCTATCCTGTTCCCCTCGACGACTCTCCTACCTTCCTTGCCGTTTAAAACCCCTTCAACTCCTAGCCACCTGCGATTTATCGGTAATCATTTTCCCTTTTCTGTCATTACACATGTCAGGTACTGGCACGGTCCGGCTCTTGATTCCTTTAATCGTTCTATAGAAGCTCCTCATATCGTGCCTGGTAAAGCAATTTTCCGCCTCCGCGAGGACGTTCATTACGGCGGTGGAGCCTTTTATCGGCAGTTCTTGCCTTCCGGTATTTCTCCCGCAGCTGATACGTCACACGATTAGCTGCTACTAACGTGTTTACGTAGGCCTTGCTCTTCTCTTATGTCACCCCTAGACACTCAGCATCGAACCATCCACTAAGCGTGGTTCCCAATTTCGTGCCTATCACTTCTTGCGCTGTTTCGCTAACCGCACCTTGGATGTGCTTCCACTGCTCATTCAAGTCCACTCCAGTTGGTTCACTGATCCGTCTATCAACTTTTCGAGTATACTCTGCAGCAACTCCTTCCACTGATAAACTCTGGATGTCCAGATGCATTTGCATCTCGATTTAAATACGTTGGACAACCGGGCGCGAATCTTGCAAAATGGGTACTACTGATAGCGATTCCTCTGGCCGCGGCGAGTTTCACTACCCTCAAGCCGTTGTCGTTAATGGTAGAGTGAAGGCTTCTCCTACCAATAACCAGACGAAAGAACTCCTCTCCTCCGACTAGTGCGTTCATATATCTTTATGTCGTATCATGGGTACTCTCCATACGTTTCCTCAAGGAGCTCATAGAACTTCTCCTTTTCGTTGTCGATTTTATCGATTGCCGGCGCCTACGCGTTTAAAAGGCTGTAATTGAAGAATCTGCCCTTGATTCACAATACGCATAGACGGTCATTAACGGGTTAAGGAGACTGAGTAAGAGTGAACCTCTTGTATGGCTGCTACCTCCACTTTCGCCTTCCGTAGTTCTCTGGCCAAGATGCCCACGTGTGCCGGTTCGAGCAGAGTCCTAACATTCTAAATGCCAAGTTTCCAATCGTTGCCCTTTTTCGTTTGCCTAGATCTACACCGGTTGTTCCAATTCTTGTCAATCTCTGGATTGGTCGTAGTATATTTATTTCAGCAATCTGCCTTACTAAAGCTGCGATACCTAGTCTCGCGACGCGGCTACCGCACAGTGGCATGTCTCTATACATAAGTCGGAAAAAACCTAAAAGTCTTTTTTATATGATTGTAAATTACATATTATTACAATTTTGCAGTGGTGAACTCATTTCTGATGTCAGAAAATATCGAAAATAGCAATTTATGCACCTAAAGTGCCGTGAGACCATTCTCATGATCAGGTTTTTGCTTTTGCTTCAATCTTACTTAAAACTTTGATAGGAGAACTGCTCTTGTATTCATCTCAACACCTATATTCATCTCATTGCTCTAATTTGTTCAATTTACTGTAAAATTTAACTTTGTTTTATTCGACCTCTTAATTAAGTCGAGCAGTCGGAACTTAAGAGCGATGAGAAGAGCGAAATAAAAGCGACGAGAAGAATAAGAAGAATACTAGGGTGGTTCCCACACTTGTTCTTCATCGAAAAATTTTAGAATCGCATTTTTTTGTTTGGTTCTTAGAGTACGCCTTTCTGAATTAGGGTGGTGCAAGAATCATCATAATTCAATTCATTTTATTTTGAAAATTTTTTAGCTTTTAAGCCGTTTGACCAATTCAAAATCTTTCTGCGGCAAGTTAGAGGTCTTTTAAGGAAAATTATGAGATGGTATGATAATTTTTTTCAACGTCATTGAAAATATAAAAGACGATATGTTTTATTCTCATCAATTCAACTTATTCTCTCTTTATACATCTTGCAGTACTGAAAGCGGTTTACAAGTTTATATAAAAATGCTTGAAACTACTGGAAAAAACTTCATGTATACTTCCCAGACAATCATGTTGTTTAAATATACGAAATTGAATATTTTACAACCGATCGTTCCGAACTGTTTCACAAGATTGTACGGCAGAAATGAAATTAGAAATACATAATTTTTTAGCTTCCCTGCAATATGTTTTACCTCTATTGAGAAATTGGTTGTGTTTTTGGCAAATCTTGAAAATCAACCAAAAAGTACACAAATTCTTCAAAATAAAACTTGTTGAATCAAAACCGGATCAAAACTGAGGAAGTTTCAGGTGTTTGAAGTTGAGATAAAAATTGTGATTTCAAACATAAAAGTCATCGAAATTGCCTGATATAGCAACATTCAAAGTGCGATTAAAAATTGATATCTCAACCGATTGTCATGAAACTTTGGGAAAAGGTCATTTACACTTTGAGAATTTTCGGAAAAATTCAAAACATCAAAAATATTGACATGAAAAATCGAGGTTTTTTCCGGCTTTCGACCACTGTGATGTAGTTGGCGAGACACCGCATTTCATTGTTCAGCCGTCCGCTCCGGATAAGTCGCCTGTTTGAGTCGCCTCTAACCAGGAGAACAGATGCTTAGGTAAGCTGCTCTCCGAGGAGGACAACTCCTCCTTCCCTGTCAGCATATGACCAAGTTCCCACTGGTTCACCGATCTTCCCTTGGTTGCTCGTATCCCTGTCGGTACCACGCCACGTGAAGGTTGGGATAGATGTTGCTGGTCATTCTACTTTGGACCACACTTGGGTCTATTTTATGCCAACTAGTACGGATGTACTGCTAGTATGCACTGTCCAACCATTTCAAAAATTTTCAACGTTAATTACTTCAGCTGCATTGGCCGAAAAATGCAAATTTAATTTTAAAATACAATAATATTCTACCTGGCAACACTTCCGGGCAAAAACAATATTTTTTCTGAATTCCTTGGTTTATTTTCTTCAAAATTCACCTATCACTATTTTCCGTCTATAGATTGTAAAAAAAAATATTTACGAAGTTTACAACTTTTTTCGTAAAAATGTTATATCTCGATATTGGCTCATATTACCTCGGGATGATAGTTGTTTCTTATGTGAAATTTTCCAAGGAACACGATGAAATTATCGAAATCAAAATAAAAATGGCTGCATTTGCCGAAAAATGTAAATTTAGTTTTCAAATGCAAAAATAATTTATCTGGCAACACTTCCGGTCAAAACTTATATTTTTTCTGGATTCCTTGGTTTATTTTCTTCAAAAATAATCTATCAGTTTTTTTTTTTTCAGACATCTTACGTCTATTTTTTTTTTCTTCACCTCTTACGTGAATTGTAAGAAAAAGAAAAAAGAGATTTTGAGCAAAAAATGCGTGACTTTGCAATAAACAGGGGGGGTCTCACAGAGCGGGGGGTATTCCAATCGACACCAAATTTGGGATTTTTCCAAAGTGACAGTAGATGAATAGTTCTCACAACTTTGAACAAAATCCGTGATGGTCGTGTCCAAGTAGCATGTACACTTCGTATGGAATGACCCATACCTGTTTTTGTCCGAAGGTCGTGGAAAAATACGCTCTGCTTTCGGAACCATCAAAATTGATCCTCTTTACTAACGCTTGGTTTCTTAAGCCGACATTTTCCAAATCGAGACTCAAACTCTGCTCAGTTCCATCTGAAAACATCGTGCTTGAAACTCATTTGCGTCAGAGTTTGGCGGCAGGTAGTCATGATGTTTACGAAATGGTGGGATAAATATCAAAATGCACAAATAAGAATCTCGACCCGTAATTTTAAAAATGTTGAAATTGAAATGTTCATGTGAATGTGCACAACATGAATGGTTCAACACAAGTCAGTTTTAAGTTACCGGTTTCAGAAAAATAATCACAAATGAATAATTCCACATAAAATTAACTAAATGTCATTGAACTTTTTTTTTTTAATTCCTATTTTTTGACCCAATACAATATAGGTTGTAGATGAGAGCGAAACAACAGTTTTCAATACTAGCGAAACAAACTAATCGTACAACTTTTCTCTTCTCCTTCCAGCGTGACAGTGGGGTGCTCCGGGTATAACGAGTCCAGATACCTGTCGCATCTGGACTCGTCCCATGCACAGATGATGAACCCGATGGAACGGCCGGCGGGTGGAGCCTTGGCGCTTCACTACGCGGCCGCTCGCGGGTGCCTCGACTGTGTGCGGCTGTTGGTGGAGGCGGCGCCTGACATCAGGTAAGATCTACTTGAATATTTTCCATCTGTTATGATTTCGGAACATTCATACTACTTCAATACTGTATTGTACACACGGTTAATGTTTCATGAAACATGAAACTTGCATGACGGTTTTTCCTGTTTTTGCGATCAAAACTCGCTCGTGAATCGAATCGTGCTACTTATTGTTAACCAGATTAAGTTGGATCGACAAAATCGATCTAAGCCAAATAACACGTGCACGCTCAACTTTGCAAGCCATCGACCTGCCAAGCTGATTCCACCTGGCATTTCTTATTAGCTGAGGAATTTTCTTTAATCAAACCGCTAAACTTGATACTTTAACTTTAAGGTATTAAATGAAACTCGGTCAATGGTGCGCAGTGGCGGAGAACAAAAAGGGTTTAATCACCGGTGAAGTCATTTTGTAACTGACAGACCGCAGTTGATATCATCAAGCTGCTTGATGGAATCATGCAATCAACGTCCGTAATGAGTTTGACGTTCGAAATCCGTGTTAATGACATAACAATATTGCAGGTCATGTAAATGTTTTGATCGACAAAGATAATCACTAGTCGATAAAAAAAGTCAACGACTCATAATCGGTCTCATACTATGATACTAAAACCTTTCATTACGTAGCTTCTTCCTGTAACCTAAAACGGTAGCCACTAAGCCTCACCGGAATTGAACGAATCCTTCCAAACTAGCAATTTCCACTGTGTCTGGTCTGTGCTGTTCACTAGCGGCCAATTAAAATACTTTCGAACGCCCTACAATTACCGCCGTGAGTTATTACCGATAGCTGGCATCGGCTCCTCCGCGGCAGGGTTCATGATACTCGCGCACACAACTTATTGTAACATGCACCCAAACAATAAAACAATATGGTCAATTAATGTAATTAATAACGCCCCGTCGCAGTGCTGAGACGATGATAAGCAATTATCTGCGCTACTCTTCCAACGAAAGGAAAAGTGCACTCCGCTTCGCCACGCCACGCACACAGAGAATGTGTGTGTGTGCAACCCTTTTGTGCTGCTTCTACTAAGTCGGTGGTGGTCCAGCTTTGACATGCACTATTGTAGCGAAGGAAAGGTAGAAAGGAAATCACAATAACCACTCAATCGGGGTAGTTGGGCTGTGCATGAGAAATGAAAATTGGAAAAAAATAAAACGTAACTAGGAAGGCGCGGGTGGGTGATTCTCGAATGAATGCACGCAAAGTAAAATCGCTCCGGGCTTCTCGGATTCGGTGGGTGGAGGGCACCCGCGAATATCTACACTCGAATCAACCATCCACTTAGGGTTGAGTTTCCTCATGGTTCCTGTATGTTAACTAATTTCGCTAATATGTTAACTACCGGTAGGAAGGTTTTCACGGCGAGAGATGATGGATTTGCGCTAGCTTATTGCTACACTAAGCACAGCAACGTGCGATTGCAGTTTGATGGAAGATTAATTGAATCCGTCGATGATATCAATTTGCATATCACTAAACAGTGCGGAAGCTATCACTTTCAGTTTCGGTGAATGGTTCGAGTTTTATCTTGATCCAAATTATTAGGAAATTCTATAAACTATTGCAGATTATTGAGGATAACTTTACACATGAGTGGTAAAAAATAAACAGCAATTATGCTCCACATAATCAGATACCAGTAGAGTGGCAATCATTATTAATGTATAACCACGTAAAAAAATAATCATATTGATAGATTAGGTTCGTTATACATTTATTCATCAAACGGGAAGTTTTGACCAAACAATCAAATTTTTGAGATAAACGATAATACGATAATTTAATACCCTAGGAAATATTATTTTCAACTCTTTTATAATAGAATAGGCCATGTTTTTTTTGTCTGAGCCCCACTGCGACCAGTATCTTTTGTGGCAATTGATAATGTTATTTCTTGTGTAAAGTAATAACTTGTCTAATGAGAACAACGTACAGCGTAACAATCGTGTTTGAAATTATATTTTTCTAAAGTTGTTCTGAAGAACTTGACAACAAATGGCAACAAATATCTGTTGACACTTACATTGTTCATGTCCGATTGAGCTGAAATTTTGCACAAATGATTTTTGCCTTTCTCCTAGAAAGGTATAGCAATCACTTGCAAAACCGAAAGTATAAAAGTGCTCCAAAGGGCCGAATGGCATATATCACTCGACTCAGCTCGAAGAGCTGAGCATTTTCTGTATGTGTGTGTGTGTGTGTGTATGGGCAGATTTTTATTCTCACTCACTTTTCTCAGAGATGGCTGGACCGATTTACATAAAATTAATTGCAAATGAAAGGGGTTGTTGACCCTATTCAATTTTTATGGTAATCGGATTTTTAGTTTAGAGGTTGTGTATCAAAATGTAAAAATCATGAAACATCATTATCTCGAAAAATACACAACCGATTCGAATGGTTGGTTTCAAATTGAACGGGCTTCCTGAAATATCTTTAACTTTTGAATTTTATGGAGATTGAACTTGTGGTTCAAAAGTTATGAAAAGAAACGTGTTCTGAAGACTGTTTAATCTCACTCATGTTTGTCAGAGATGGCTGGACCGATTTTCATAAAATCAGTGTCTAATGGAAGGTCTGGTTGCTTCATAAGACCCTATTGATTTGTTTTGCAATCGGACTATTACTTTGCCTGTTATGTTTAAAAATGTGAAATCCAGCTATGAAAAGGAACTTTTTCCGTAGACTACATAAACTCACTCACTTTTCTCAGAGATGGCTGACCCGATTTCCACAAAATTAGTGTCCATTAATAAGTCTAGCACGAGATCAGTTCAGTGCAAAATAAAAACCGTTGCTGATAAACGGCAACAATTTTGCCTTTATTTGGGTCGGCTAGATCCGAGCCATACTGCTAATGATATTGTCGCTATGTCACAGGAATGCCTCGGTATCAGCGAAACGCCAAATGTTGTTAGACTGGTGAAAAAAGATGCTGATCTTGAACTTTGAACTTTGAACTTTGTTTCTTTCCGGGTGGAGGTACCAAAAGAGTTAAGGGAGACTGCTTTACGAGCTTCTACATGGCCCACCGGAGTTTTTGTTCGAGAGTTCGAGTTTGATCCAGTACGACCAAATAGATTTCGCCAATAGCAAATTGGCCCACTCAAACGCTGTTATAATGTTAAGCGAGAGTCAGCCGGCTCTCGCACAAGTTAAGTATCTGCCTTTCATCATCTGACGACGAAAATTTAGATTCCGATTCGTGTTTGAGTATGCATGATAATGCCCCCGTTTCGACATGTCCGTCGCCGATCGAATCCAGGCCGCCTAATGTTTGCAGAGCCAACTCGCCAGCTTTATTATCAGAACACTTGTGGTATGAATTTGAACATCGACGACTATCTGCTGGCTTTCTCAGAAGGATACTACGACTTCATTACGCTTACAGATCGCACTTATTCGGCTCTGAGTATGAGGGCTTTCGCTGCGACCGCAACCCTATCAACAGCCAGAAAAGGACCGGTGGAGATGTGCTCATTGCTGTCCATCGCCGGTTAAATGCGAACATAATCCACGAAACTTCTTGGAACATTCTCGAACAGGTTTGGGTGTCCGTCCAATTGTCTGGTCGAAAGCTATTTATCTGCGCTGTCTATTTTCCACCGGATCGAACACGCTACAAGCTACTGATTGACACTCTTCTTCAGTCTTTGTCAACGATAGCCGCCAGAGCTAAGCCGTGCGATGAGATCATCGTTATTGGGGACCTCAATTTACCCGGTCTATTCTGGCGTCCCTCTCGCGACGGTTTTCTTTATCCTGACCAGGGTTGATATTTGTTGACACTCTTGAGTGAAAGTGAAATAAAGCATCACTAAACGTTATTTTTTTACAATCCTTTCAGAGTTCTCCTCTCCCGCTTTTTGCATGGAAGTGAACTGTCAAAACACCTCATTATATTTCATGCGATGAAAGCAAGACAACAAAATCAGTTTATCACTCAACAAAGATTGTCAATGCATCGGTCAGTGTCAGTGAAAAAGTGTTTCGGTGAGGTTTATTTTGATTGAGTGGACTGTTTGTTTTTCTTTTTCGCTTTGAAGTGAGAATCATTTGGTTGGATTTGTCGTCAAATTTTATTCCGTAACCGTGAACGATGCGCGCGATCTATTTCATCTGAGTATAACAGCACGTTACTATGACGAAAATCTAGTGTATCTGAAAGAGTGCTGCGATCATTGGAAGTGAAAATTGAAAACGATTGGCTGTAGTTTTCGAAGAATTTTGCTGGGGAAAATGACTTTTATCAGCACTGATCCTGACCCGGATCAGTCCACTTTTCATACCTGCGCCTTGGATCTATTAGACGGTTACAGCGCCGCAGGACTGCAGCAAATCAATTGTAAAACGAACGAGAATGGGCGTTGTCTAGACCTCTGTTTTGTCAGCATTAATGACACGGCACCGCCCCTTGCTTACGCACCTGATCCGCTCGTAAAAAACGTTCCTCATCACCCGGCACTTGTTTTGTCACTCGACGATCGATTTGACTACCGGGAACCTTCTGCTCGATCTAATTTCAATTTTCGGCGAACCGACTTGGACGGTTTGATAAATGCGTTACTATCTGTCGATTGAATATGCATTCATAATTCAACTGTCATAGATTCGGCTGTAAACGATTTTTCCCGCGTTTTAAACGGTCTGATAGAAGTGTTTGTCCTTAAAACACGGAACCGATGCAGAAATACCGTTCGTGGCAGACATCGGCTTTGCGACGCTTAAAAACGTTGAAAAAATCTTCGTTGAAGAGGTTCTCAGCGAATGGTGCCCTTATTCTTCGCGAACACTACCGACAGTTAAACTACAGAAAGAGATTAAACATAGATTTACTCTTCTGAGAAATCAAAATTTTGAGACTTAAGCATGAGCATGAGCATGATTGACCGCCCGCGGTTGCTACTCCGTTATTGCCAGATCAGCTGTAATTACACAGAGAACCAATAGATGATGCTTGGGATTAACATTCATCCTCAATGGGTAAAAACTGGTGACCTTAATCTTTATATTAGGCAATACCAGCGCCGGCCGCATCCGAATGCAGGTCAAAGAAGGAGTGTGTATAGGAATATGTTGACGTGATACTCGCTTTATTGGAAGCCGAGAACACCTCTGCACTTCCACGAGAAATCACTGGGATGTTGGAGAAAAGGGTAAGGTTTGCAGCAGATTTCGTTTTGGTAAATGATGCGCTGAGTTCTAATACCGGGTTCATAATACCAAATATCGCGCGTACGAGTTCATTATATCTTTTACGGAAATCATAACGCGATCCGAACTCATTCCGATTGATGATGTAACACCGCAGAATAAAGCGCACGCAAGGATACCGGACCTATAACCTAATCAAGACAGACTCAAATATTCGAAAATCTGTTTATGAAGTCATTATGCAACTACCGAAACGTATCTCTCATTGATTTATCTCAGCTGACTACACAATGTTACGAAGCAACCATATATGCATAAACCAAAAACAAGAAAAAAGTAAATATATAGGCCCTCAACACATACTGCAAGCGGTCAGCAAGAGAACTTCAAAAACGGCCTATTTGCTTGGCCATGCCATTTGAAACGAACGAAAAAAGAAAGAAAAAGAAAAAAAGGATGTGTGCGTTGACAGACGAGTCGCGTATAATCCTGATATTAATTGCAAATAATTGCGATATTTGGTGGCGATTAATTGCGATGTTTTGTCGCGATTAATTATTTACGATATTTATCGAACGAACGGAACCTACTCCGAATCACTGCGTGCTGGAATAGAACCTACGGGTGGACAGTCTGCGAATAAATGGTTTGGTACACCTCGGAAGTCACAACACACCGAAAATCCATATTCGAGCAAAGCTCACCTGGGCCGAAAACACGTTTACCCCGGAAAGTTATGCGCGACCGCTCTATTCCCTCTTACCGACGCATACGCGGAGACACGGTATTTCGCGTTGATTACCACTTACTTCTTGAATAATGAAGCGAAGATACCTACTGAGTATGAAAAACTGGCAGAGTTTCATGCATTCATAGCTAGAAAATTTTAAAAAATGCAAATATGCATATCTAACAAGACCGAGTACTAATTAGATTCAACAAAATGCCAAAATAATCGCAATCAAAATTTATTTGCCATGCTAACCGACAAGATTTCTACTTAATTAAATTAAAAATTGTCTATGTGTTTCAGTATTTACTCAAAAGCTAGAAAAATCATAAAACAAGGGCATAAAACTGCTCAAAATGCAAGCAGAGAAAAAAAACAAAAAAAAACATTGGTTCCCTTTTGCCATGCAAATCAAACAAAAAACACAGGCAAAACGTCACCAACACCAATCCGGTGGCATCGGTCTTGTTTCCTGAAGCTGCCGTGAAAGACAGTGGCGCTAGTCTCATTTATGTTCTTGAAGGTTTGTTCACACAGCAGTGTAAGCGTGACGAGCAAAGCATAATATATGTTGTAGAGAGTTATGCGGCTTGAATCAATTTGAATATTAAAAAATAGCTTGGCTTAGCTTTGTAAATTTGAAACACACAGGCATTGATACGCTTTCTCTTTTACACATACATTGAGATGGTATTCTTAAAGTCATCGCACGTTTGCCAGCTACCTGCAAGAAACACCGCCATTCGCAATCGGCAAGAGCAAACGTTGTGTACATTCTATAACAATGCAACGCATTTATTTTTTGTTTTATCAAGTAAACCTCTCGACGTTATGTGTAAAAAACATATCATCCGAAAACAACACGTAAGTACACTGCCGCTCAACACCGACACTGTGTGCACGTATGAACAATGCTTTTTTTCTTGTTTCGATGAATCAGCTGTCAAACCAACCACGCATGTAAAATTAATCCAGTGATCCAGCTAATGCTGGCTTCACTTATGTGTACGTAAACGTCAGTGATGCCACCGGGTTGACCAACACTAATACTTATCCTTTAATTCCCGCGTCCTCTCTGAACTATCATGCTAGTGCGAGAAAGTGCCGCACGCAAGAGCAACGGTCATCCTGCACTCGCACTTCTCTCGCTTTTCCTTGTTCACCTTGCACTTACTCACACACACACTTATGACAAGGCAAGGGCTAGCGGGAAACGTGCTCCGCCACCGAAAAGAAATGCAGCTCTCACAATGCATCTAAAACTCAAATGATAATTTTTCCGCATAAGCCTAGGGCTTCTTTCCTCAAGCCAAACAATAATCATGTTGTCAAGATAAATGGGCTTATTTAAAGTTGGTCTGACAAGGTTAAGTACTTGGGACTAATTTACAATAAAAAACTTATTTTCAAAGAGCACATTGAGAGTAAACAAGCCAAGTGGATCAAATATACGAGATGTTTATATCCTCTCATCAACAAGAATTCTAAACTTTGTTTAAAGAACAAACTTTTGATTTACAAACAAATATTTAGACCAGCAATGATTTATGCTGTACCGATCTGGCCAAGTTGCTCTTCAACAAGGAAGAAAACGCTCCAAAGGATTCAGAATAAGATTCTGAAAATGATTTTGAAGCGTCCTTCTTGGTTTGTTACACTCGAATTACATAGACTTACTGGTGTTTCCTCAATTGCTATGATAAGCTCTCTATATAGCCAATAAGTTAGCAATTAAGTTAGTTATAAGCAGTGTTATGAAAATGACTGCAAGAAAATGACAGCAAATTTTCAACTGATCCGGCTCTCATTGTATTGCACAGCTCTTTCTGCTCCCCACACGTTCGGTAAACAGTCCGACAGCAACTGACGACAGCACACATGTAACTCCAAACGAGCTGTTATTTTTCATCTCGTTATGAATGTTGGTTCTTCCAAGCTGTCGCAAATGACAGCCTATAATCTTCCGACGTCCTTCAGCACGAATCCTTGCGGGATGTCAGGCGATTATGATTCACGACAGTAAGGCCGATGAAAGAATGAAAGAGAGATGGTGCAAAGCACGTTTTTTCTTACGTGGGGAACAATACCAACAATGGAAACGGTTTGCTTTGTATTCAATATGCCACCGGCCTGTGAGAAAGGAGAAACGAAAAAATGCGAGTCGATGACAGCCGTAGCCGATCAGCAGGCTGTCAACAGCAACAGGACATCCTTAAAATGAGCAACCTAGACTGTCATGTCCGAACGAACAAAATACATTCGCAAGAATGAGCTGTCGTACGCAACACAAGAGAGTTTCGATGCCTTGTGTAAGTTGTAGCTGTATATGAGCTCTCATGAATAGCTCATGCATGAGGCTGTTAGAAAGAAAAGAGAGAAAAGTCGTCAGTATTGTGTCGCTCTCCAGTCATTTTCCTAAGCTTGATAAGTTTACTTCCCCTTTTCTGACAAGTAGCTTTAAATCCCTACGAACGATATGTCCTAATTGCGAAAGCAAACAAATCCTAACAATTAAAATTACAAATTTTTAACAGTATTGAGAAGTCACCATTTGTGATTGGGCACACATACTCATTACTTACTAATATTTATCATAAATACTTAAGTTACTAACAAATCCCCCTCTTAAAAAAAACCGACAGTTAAACCACGAATATAAGAGACGGTGCTACTCTAACTACAGACTTCGTATGGAAGGCAAACTGCGAGCTGATCCAAAGAAATTTTGGAAGTTTCTCAACGAACAACGGAAGGAATCAGTATTACCGGCTTGATCACACCGCTTACCCACTCGTTTCGCTTGTCACTCGCTACTGGTAGATTTCCCACAACTTGGAAACAAACCTTTTTGTTTCCAGTCCACAAAAAAGGCGATTACTCGGAAATAAACAATTATAGAGGGATTTCGGCTTTGTGTGCAGTTTCGAAACTATTCGAGCTAGCCGTTCTCCAACCAGTTTTTTTTCTCATTGCCAATGCACTATTGCGGACGACCAACATGGATTTCTTCCTAAACGCTCCTGTGCTACTAACTTGCTTTGTCTGACTAGTTACGTGCTTGATAGCTTCGTCAAACGGTGTCAAACCGATGTGATTTACACGGACCTTTCCGCTGCGTTCGATAAAGTAAATCATCAAATCACTGTTGCCAAACTCGATCGCTACGGATTTAGCGGCAACTTGCTTCACTGGTTTGAATCCTACCTGCGGGGACGAATTCTTAGAGTAAATATCGGCGACGAAATATCGGAATCATTCGTTGCTACTTATGGGGTTGCTCAAGGTAGTCTTGGCCCGCTGGTGTTTTTGTTGTATTTCAATGACGTACATCACTCGTTAAAATGCCCTCGCCTTGCCTTCGCTGATGAAGCATTCAACAACAGCTCAACTTATTTGCACGCTGGTGTAAATTGTATTGCATGATACTAAACCCCGAGAAATGCTCTGTGATAACGTTTACCAAAAAGCACCGCCCACACAAACAACAAAAGATCAAAATAATGGTCGCAGTGGTCCAAATCTTACAAAAAAAAGCACCGCCCACTCCATTTCGATTACACGTTGGATGGGTCTCCAATACAGAGAGTGGAATACGTCAAGGATCTTGGAGATCTCCTGGATTCCAAACTAACCTTCAAGCAACACATATCGTTCATTGTTGCTAAAGCCTCTAGGCAACTGGAAGTGATTTGTCGCTTGACGCGGGACTTTAGAAATATACAATGTTTAACGACGCTCTACTGCTCGCTTGTTCGGTTTTCGCTAGAATTTTGCTCTACTGTCTGGATTCCTCACTACAACAACGCAATTCATCGCATCGAAAGCATCCAGCGCCGGTTTGTGCGTTACGCACTTAGAATGCTCCCCTGGCAACAGCCCATGCGCAATACCCGATATGAGGACCGCTGCCAGCTCCTCCAGCTTGATACTCTCCAGCTTCGCCGAGAAACAGCACGCGCCATGGTAGTGTCAGACATTTTGACATCCCGGATTGATTGCTCCGCCATTCTCCGCTTGATCAACCTAAACGCGCCATCTAGAAACGCTGCAACTTCCTTTCCGCCGCACAAACTACAGTGCTAACGGTGCCGTCATTGGTATTCAGCGAGCTTTCAACCGAGTGTCATTTGCCTTTGATTTTCATCTATCGCATCGAGTTTTACGTTCCAAATTTATTTCTCTGTTTCGTAGTATTTTTTATTAATTAACCATTAGAATTTGTTATTTATGTCTGTTGGTAGTTGCAATAAATAAATAAATAAATAAGTCTAGCTGCCTCATAACACCCTATTGAATTTTACTGTAATCGGACTGTAACTTCGTCTGTATTGAACCGAAATGTGAAAATCAGGAAACTTCATTATCTCAGAAACTACACAACCGATTTGATCAATATTATTATCAGATGAGCGGGTTAGTTAAGGGTTAACTGATGAATTATGATTGAACACTTGGTTTCAAAGTTTGGCTGCCCTATACGTTCCCATTTCATTTGATTATAATCGAACTTAAGCAACCGTTTTGTATCAAATTGTTAATAAAACATCGAAAGTCTATTATCTCAAAGATTACATGACTTATTTGAACATAACTAGTGTCATACGAACGAGTCATCCCCCAAACTTACGAATAACAAACTTTATAACAACTTGATTTGTGGCTCAAAAGTTATGGAAAGAAGAGAAATTCAAAGACTACTTAAAACTATACCTGCTATGATCGATATATGTGGCCTCAACATAATTGAAATGTGGTATCGTACTATTTGAAATTTCCAAATTCATTGATTCCTTGCGATGTGTTTAAAGTCTGCTAATGCACGACGAATCGGCCATAGGATATGATCAAAGTCAAAAGACAAATCGTTTGAAATGATTGGTTTTATCGAAATGACAACATCCTCGACTTTTGGCTTCTGTACATTGCCTTAATTCTGAATATATTCATGTTGGGTGGTATTCGGTCATTTTCAGCAGATTTTCTGGCATCAATCTGACACCAGAAATACCCATATTGGGAGGTATTTAGTTATTTTGGTTGTTTTCCAGAAACTAGAAGTGGTCGTCTTTAAATTCAAAATGGTGTCCAGGGTCAATGTTTGGTTTCTATGCATCATCTCGATTACGGAAATATCCATCTTGAGTTTCGGTCATTTCGGTTTATTCGGTCATTTTCGACTGTTTCCTAGAAGTTGCCATTGAGCAATTTAAAATGGTGCTTGAGGTCAATTGTTAGCTCATTGCATCATTCTGGTTCCAGAGATACTCATATTGGATGGTATTTGGTTATTTCAGGCTGTTTTTCACAAACCGGAAGTCGCCATCTTGGATTTCAAAATGGTATTAAAGATAATTTCTGGCCTCTGAGCGTCATTCTGGTTGAAGAAACACCCATATAGGGTGTTATTCGATCATTTTCGGCTGTTTCACAGGAACCTGAAGTCGCCAACCTAAAATCCAAAATGGGGTCTGTGGTTGATTTCAGCTGCTGTGTATCATTCTAGATCCGAAGATACTCATGTTAGAGGGAAATCGGCCATTTTTGGCTGTTTTCCAGAAACCAGAAGTTGCCATCCTACAATTCTTAATCATTTCTGAGGTCAATTTTTAGCTTCTTGCAATATTTTGATTCCGGAGATACTCATATTGGGTGGTATTTGGTCACTTTGGGCTGTTTTTTAGAAACCGAAAGTCGTCATTTTGGACTTTAAAATTGCCTGTGAAATCGATTTCTGTCTGTCTGACACCGGAAGTCACCATCTTAAAATTCAAGATTGTGTCTGTGATCGATTTTTAGCTTCTGTGCATTTTTCTGGTTCCGGAGATACTCATATTTAATGGGAATCGTTCATTTCAGGCTGTTTTCCAGAAACCGAAAGCTGCCATCTTACAATCCGAAGTGTTGCCTGAGTTCGATTATGGAACATATTTGTTACCACTAAAAACATTCACCTGCCAAATTTGTTTCCGTTTACTTGATTAGTTCGCGAGATGTGCATAAATTTATACTTCATTTGTATGGAACCCCTCCCTTTCAGAAGAGGGAGGGGCGTCGAACCATTATGGACACATTTGTTGCCTCTAAAAACATTCACATACCAAATTTGGTTGTATTTTCTTGGTTGGTTCTTGAGCTGTGCGAAATTTACGTTTCATTTGTATGTAACCCCTAGCTTCCAGAAAAGGGAGGGACGTCCAACTATTATGGACATATTTGTTACCCCTTAAAACATCCATATACAAAATTCGGTTTCATTTCCTTGGTTTGTTCTTGAGTTGTGCAGAAGTTTGTTTCATTTGTCCCAGAAGAGGAAGGAGTCTCAAACTATCATAGGAACCTTTATCGGCACCAAAAACCCCTACATACAAATTTTCACGTCGATCGGTTCGGTAGTTATCGAGTCTATATGGACCAGACAGACAGACAGACAGACCGGACTGCATTTTTATATGTATAGATTACAGCATCAATATTTTAGAACCTAAAAAGTCAATTTACATTGATTGGCTTGAAGCGTTCATGTAAATCTATTTTTACAAATAAAAGTTTGAATGAAAAAGGCTGGGTCTGACCGCTAGATGGATTAATTTAGGTTTTTTTTATTATCACGTTACAAATGCGATGCAAAACTCATCATCAAATGATCCTAAACACTAAATACAATTGATATTTGACCCACTAATAGTAAATGTTACGAAAGACGGTTATGAACCGTTTTTCATAACATATAATGAGAAAACGGTGTTATGGCAAAATTTTATTGAAGAAAGCTCTTTTGTGCCATGCATGGCTCTGACCTTAAATTCATTAATATCAATTAACACCTTGCTGCGTATCGTTCGTTATACATACTTCATACTAGAGTATTGTTCGTCCCATGCCTTTATTACTTCTCCCTTGCGAATGTTATAGACAAATATTAGTTGATTAGAAAAATGTTTAGATTGTGCTTGAATAACGTATTGTATATCTCGAAATCGAATGAGTATCTGGTGAATATTTTGTGGCAGAAGGCTTGTAAATCCTATCATGTAATTGTTAGGCTTGTTTGTTTTTAAAGCTGCTCAATCTCACCGAAAAAAAATCAATTAAAACCCGAGAAGATATACTGTCACCATTAAAAAGTTTTGACGATATTAGTGTGTATATTTGTAGCCTATCGTTTGGTCTGGTAAAATTATTAAACAAAGTGATGGTATCATAAAACTTGATAAATCCAGAACCACAAAATTAGCTTTATTTTTAGTTTAGTTGAAGGCACAGAAATGTTTCTTTATCAATATGCAAACAATTTATTGTCCTTTTCAGAAAAATATAGTAAAACTTTTATTCGGATACCCTCCAACAAAGTTTGGACTCTGTGTTGGTGATCTTCGGCGACCATTTTATTCCATCATCTTTTTACATCTGCAGTATTACGAGTAACCTCCAATTTTCGCTCGACAATTATCTAATATTTCTCGTTTGGTCAGAATACTTTTGAATTGTGAGGATTGTAGTCACTTTTAATTCAATCGACCGATAGTGGCAGCTCGTCAAATCTGGTCAAAACTTCACCGGACTCTTGAGACACTTTCTATTTCTATACATTTTCGAGTCCATTGCACACTGGGAAAAATTGAGCCCAAGTTCCCACTAATTAATCGCCGTTGGGGAGCTCCGTAGCCGCAAGGTTACAGAGTCCGCTTTGGTAAGCGGGTGGTCGTGGGTTCAAATCTTAGTAGAATCAGGCCATTTGGTTGTCAAAGGACTTTAAGCATGAGTTTATTCTCAGGCTTCCCACCACGTACCCTTCCTTCAATCTGAATTCTACAGTACCCCTGTTGACTCTCCTCCTAACAAAAATAAGTCCCTATTATGATAAAACTGGTGTGAGTAACATATGAAAGTTCTCTCCAGGGAATTGTAACTAGGCGATATTGTTAGGATGGACAGAGGCTCGGTATTGTAGAGCAGTAAGGTTGAAACGGAAAGGTAATTACACACAAGCACTGATATGAATGATAAGCGTATCACTTACTTCAATAGTGTTACTGCTAATAATATGAAGTGTGGAGTACAGAAAACACCTGGACAATATCACAATAGATCTAAGCTTTGGTCGCAGTGATGAGTCCACACAGAAAAAAAAAACGCCGTTGGGCTGGCAACCTGAAATATGGCATTTGTTATGTCAAATTGGTCAACAAATCGTTAAGTGATAGTATCATTATGTGAAGGGCACGGGAAAGGATTGAATTTGCTCCTTTTCACCTAATATTTGCGTGCACATGATTTTTCATTCATATTGAACGCTGTCATACAGTTTCATTAAATATTGATTATCGAAGCTATTCCTCGCGTTAATTACTCAATTTTCATTTCAAAACAGAGCTTTCGACAAGCACAATTGGTACAAACTGTGTTCCGCATAGCAGATCGATCTATTCCCAAACCGTTCTTAGTAATTATACGGTTTTCTGTATATCTTGTACGAATATTAGAATGAGATCAAAGCTCAGTTGTTCGATTCCACACGGAATAACCCACAAAGAATGGGTTCATATGCTTTTCCGCGAATCTCCTTCATTTGCTTTTCTCTTTTAGTTTTCGGGTATTCCATGTGTTAGTACATATTGAAATTTAGTATATAATATTTTCTAACATGTGACTTTGTTATTGACTTTTCAATTCCACTTTAAATACGAAATTTATTTTACTTTATTAAGTTCTCAATATATAAACATTTACTGGTGTTTATTTGTTTTAGCGATATCAACTCAATGAAACCAAGCAAAAAAAAACTCCAACCAACAAAAGTGGAAGGCGAGAATTTCATGATAATCCCTTTTTTACCTTTGTGCTTTGTTTTCTCTACCTACAAAGTTCAGCGAGCCCAACTAGGGGAAGGTACCTAATTTTGGGCAACAAGCTGAGACTAACAGTAACCACCTCGAACGGTTAACTAAAAATAAACACAAAAAAAGAACTTCGTACAGTGAGTCTCGGCTCAACAGGTTAAAAATATCATCTCCCACCTTTCCCTAGTGTAATACGCGCATTTTTCGCCTTTTCTACCGCTTTGCACGTCGTTTTTCGCTCCACAACGCAACGGGCCAGGGGCTTTCATTCGTCAGGCCACACGAACAGCTGTACACGGTCGGTACCACCACCCCGAAACTAACCTACCATAATGGCAAAGTGTGCTTTAGTGCTTTGGTTATGCTCGCTCGGTAAAGATGTATCCAGTGCGGATTTCGGATCTACGCATCGAGAGTCCCAGCGGTGTCCAACGGTTCGCTCTCCCAGCGTCGGGAAAATAGATCACGACCTTCGGGAGCCCGCGGTCGTTCGAGTTGGCCAGCAAGATGTGTAACGCGTCGCTAGTGAAAGAAGATAAACCTGATCGGCTGAAAGTAGCGCAGGCTCAGACCGTCGTCGCTGCTGCAACGTAACGGGCTGGTGCAGATTTTCCAGGAGATGCAATTGCAGCCTACATTCGCTTCGGCTACTTTACCTAGAGCATTTGTGCAATGAACACAAAACCTGCCTGGTTTGTTTTCGATTGAACCGACAAGAACCTAAATAACGACTGTGTGTGGAAAACTTGCTTTCTGGTTATAACTGCGGGACTCCGATTGCGTGGAAATACAACCAACTGTGGTTATTCGGTGTTAGACGGTCTTCCCGTAAGCATTCGTTGTGGCGTATGTTCCGCTTCCGTCTGAAAATTCGCGATCACCCGCATGTTCTCTCGAGCAGTTTTGACCAGAGAAGCAGAACCGTGAATTCATAATTATCAGCAGTTCAATCGTGAAGAAGTGTGTTGTGATAGGGAAGCAGTTCAGCAGACCAAAAATAACCATAAACTGGCCTTAAATGGGCGGTTTGATTATATGCCCGTATCTCATCGGAGCGGAGAGCTGAGTGAAGCAGACGGTATCAAGAAGAAAACGGAGTTTATTTACAGTTTTTGTCAGTTTCGTTTCGGAAAACTGAAAGCGGTGCTTTCGTCGGACGAGATCGCCTGAGCCGTGCATAAACAGTGCCCCTTGTTCGCAGTGCCGCAGCACGCGCATCCCAAGTGGTCAAGTGTGGAAAGCCAAACTGGGTGCTTGCTGCGGGATGTGCGAAAGACAAACAAACGGTACGAAAAGCACTACCCTAAATATTTATGCGTGGATTCATTCATGATTCATGGTGGCGCCAGAGGAAAGTGAGCTGAGATCGGTTTTTCGGGGGTTTACGGTTTCGTGGTTGTCTTTGCCTGTTGTTTTTTTTTTATTGGTTCGGATTTCAATGACCAAATAAGAAATCAATTCAGTTCAGTGTGATGAATCTGCGGACTCGAAATAGGTTGGTTGGTGATTGTTGCAATTTTTCGCTTTGGGAAATGGCATACAGACCTGGACAATCGATCCAGGCGTTTGCTACACTGTTTGCTTTTACTTCAATCGGACAGAGACGTACAGCATGGAACTTAACTCCGGGTTATAAATCGAGTTTCTAATCTAGAGAGATCCCCTCAAACGTATTCACAGAAAAATGTTCAGCACCCAGAAAATGGTTACAATTGATGTTTATTCAAAGATTTTTCTGGAAGAAATTGTCGATATTGATCAAAATTTAATAGCTGTAAAATATGTATTTCAAGCTATTGCCACTGTTCTCATGATGACACAACTTGTGCTGTTGAACACAACATTAAGTTTCATCAAGTAAAGTAATTACTCTTATGGCTGTGTCTTGAAGCAATATCATTTACTAGCAAAAACGCTTTTGCTTTCAACTCATTAATAAAATGCTCCTGCAGTTAATGAAATGGATTCCTTGTAAATGGTGCAGTGGAAAATTGCTGGTATTTATGGGTAGCTGACAAAAAAATAATTGAACCACTCTCGGTCTCGTGCATTTCAATAAGGTCAATGTTTTCCATCTTTTTACATTGTTTTACATCTCTTTGTGAGACTGTGTTGTCAGCTGGAGTAGGTTAATGAGACTAAAAATAGCTGCAATTTGAAGTATCAATTAACAAAAATATTATGGATAGTGTGAAGCGATCAGAGAGTTAAAGTTCCAACGCGGGACATCAGTTGGATGGCTAATTCTATGGAAAATTTTGTGGATTCTGGTTACTATCAAAATTATGTGAAATATACTTTTTTCGCTTTCAAGCGGTTTTGTTAACAGTTTTTTTTTTTCAAACATCAAAAATAGGCAAAGTTTACATTTTATTTTATTACAAACAATTAACTTTGCGCTTATGTGGACTGTTAGTGGTTCTAAGTCATAACCGAAATACTATCTGCGGATGGTATTCGTTTTCTCAATATTTATTTTCATTATACAAAAACGCTCAACATGAAATTTGTTCAATGTTTTTTTTTTGCGAATATTTTGAAATTACACGTTTTCTTTTACGCGTGGATTTCTCAAAAACGTTGATTTTCACGCTTCGTTTCAAATGATTTTTCCTAGAGTATCGGTAAATTTCCTAATTCGAAGCCCAGAATATTAATAATTTTTTTTCGTTCAAGGTTTCATCGTGACTCGCATAAGAAAATATCTCCATTTTTTAGTCCTTTCAAATATCAATGGGCAGACATCTCTAAAAAATTTCGAAATTCATGTGTTTTTACGCCGATTCAGGCGTTTATGGGCCAAACTCCAATGTGATTTTTTGATACGCTCTGCGTCAAAAATCGCAAATAGTTTAAAATGTCGGTTTTTAAATAAAAGGTACTTCAATAAAACAAGTTTCCATTACATATAGTATGCATTAAAAATATCGATCAACTGTCTATTTGATTTTTCCACTAAATCCCAATTTTATTAAAACGCGAGAGATTTCAAACGCTTGCAGGGCACTTAAAATGAACGTGGGACGTATTTTGAAGTTGAACATTTAACCGAAACGAGGGACGTAGGACGTCTAGTCACTTTTGAATAATAAAAATATAGGGGCTTCACATTATTATTTGGTGAAGTTTTGGAGAAACTTTTACATTTTAACACATATCAGAAATGCTTCATTAAATCTTGTAAATTATTCGCAATTATTATTTTCCAAATTTGCTACTTCAGCATCAGAGCAGCTAAAACTATCAACTTACGCTTTTGAATTTACCACAAAACCTGCAAAACTTAACTAGGTTTTGTTTACAGCTAAACAACTTAGACCCTGGAATAATTTTCACTAATTCGAACACATTCTCGTTATTTGATCTCTCAAAATCTGTATATTTTTCTTTTCACACTAACCATCATTTGCGATCGTGACTATTTACCGGCAAAAATCGGTCTATAGAGGCGGAACTCGTCTCAAAAGCGCTTTTTTCTAGCTGGAGCTTTTTTCTAGTTTTCTAACTTTTTTCTAGTTCCAGCTCAACTGCGTACGTCAAGCTGTACGCCAGTGTTGTCAGCACTGTTAGTAGCTGCTAGCGCGAGTAATCAAAACAGATGGTTGGAATTTTTTTCTTTTTTTTTCCTCTGTGTGGACTCATCACTGCGACCAGAGACATCTGATCTATTGTGATATTGCCCAGGTGTTTTCTGTGTTCCGCACTTCATATTATTGGCAGTATCACTATTGAAGTGAATGATACGCTTTTCATTTATATCCGTGCTTGTGTGTGAGAATTTACCCTTTTGTTTTCAAGTTTACTGCTCTACTATACCGAGGCTTTTCCTATCCTACCAATATCGCCAAATTACAACTCCCTGAACTGAGGCTACACCTAACGTTCCTCTCTGGCCAGGTTAATTCTAGAGGGACTTATTATGTCAAGAGGAAGGAGTCTTATCGAAACCTCGTTCCTCCAGCCAAGACCGCGCCATAATTACAATTCCCTGAAAAGAACTATTATACGTTACTCAGAACAGTTTTATTATAAAAAGGGACTTTTTTTGTAAGAATGAAAGTTGACAGGGGTACTATAGAGTTCAGCTTGAAGGAAGAGTACGTAGTGGAGAGCCTGAGAATAAACCCATGTTAAAGTCCATTGACAACCAAATGGCCTGATTCTACTAAGATTCGAACCCATGACCACTCGCTTATCAAAGCGGCTACGAAGCTCCCTGTGGTTGGAAATTAGATGATGTATTTTATTATGTGCAGTGACATGCTCTTAGTGGTTTTAGTAGTATTATTATTTAACAAAATGAAAAGAATTGTCGCAAAAACGCTGAAAACTTAAATTAAACATGGTATTGAAATCCACAACTTGGATTTGAAACACATGTTGATCTTGAATAGAGAAGCAGACGTGACTGATTAGTAATATTTGGTGGCTGGAATAAAAGTAAATAAAGCAGAAAAGGACAAAAGATGGTTCTAAACTACAAATAAACGGTACTACGAATTTATTCAAAAAATTCTGGGAACACGTTTGAAAAACCGCAAGTTTATATACTACTTGGTAACAAAACCTAACTTTAGATTATTTTTTTTTTGTTTTTAAATAATCATGTTGTACCTCATTACTCATTACTCTATTTCAGTGTTTGAGTTATGCTGTTTATTATTAATTGGTTCTTTCACAAACAATAATTTTAGTGAATTTAAATACTCTTTTAGCTTTTTTTGACATCAGGTTGAGCAAATCTAGCATCATTGGATAATAATCAAAATGATACCAACCATTTACGAGTAAATTCACAATTTCCACTTAATTAAAACATGATTATTGCATGGAATATGAAATTTAGAGGTTTTATGGGGAACTCGTTTTAAACTGTTGATCGGTTTGCTTCCAAGAAATTTTTATCGGGAATGGGATAGAATCTCGTCCAGCCACTTTACTTCTTTAAAACGTTAAAAAGGACAACGAGATAACAAAAAAGTATTTATTTTACACCATTGATGGCGTTATTTATCTTACACCATTGATGGCAAAATTAATCACGACATTTTGATCGGACAGGGTTGGATCGTTTTGAATTATGATAAACGTTGTGCATAACATTTTCTTCATTCTCCACCCATGTTTCGCGATTATAAACAAATTGTTTTTCAAAATCGTTGAAAGTTCATTTTGAACAAAACAGCAGTGGGATTCGATAGCAGTTCAAGTAGAATGGGTTTTCACTTTTTGATTTTAAACATTTTAAGAATCGCAAAACAAAGCAAAAAGTGTACGATTTGCTTATCACTTACTATTTATTGCGTAAACTGCTCACTACAAATCCTAAGTATCTCGACGATCAAAACTTCTTCAGACGTTCCCCAAGGAAGTATTCTTGGATCGCTCCTTTTAGTTTTGTTTTTATATGATTTTGCAGCTCGTCTTGGAATAGGCTGATGATTTAAAGATTTTTATGGTCGGTAACAAATTTCCCGACTATCAAACAAGGCAAGAATTGTTAGATATTTTTGAGGTTTGGTGTCCAAAAACCTAACTATCACTATCAGTGTCCAGAAATGTGCCATAGTTACATTTCATCGAAGTAGTATTAGTTGTAGGGAAGCTGCGTAGTCGCAAGGTTACAGATTCCGCTTTGTCAAGCGGATGGTCGTGGTTTTGAATCTTAGTAGAATCAGGCCATTCGATTTAAAAAAGGACTTGATTATGAGCTTATTTTCAGACTCCCCCACCACTTACCCTTTCTTTACACTGAACTCTTTAATACTTTCAAGTGACTTCCTCTTAACAAAAATAAGTCAATCTTATCAATAAAACTAGCCAGAAGGACGCACAGCGAAACTTCTCCAGGGAATTATGATTGGCGATATTTGGCAGGAGGAACGAGGATCGGTATAGTAGAGCAGATAGCGTGTAGAAGGAAGGGTAAAGCCACACTACACACAAGTACGGATAAAATAATAATAACCATGCCACTTCTTATTACTATTAATTCTTAAAGAACACTCCGCAGACTTTTTTGGACAGACTGGCTGAATCTTCATATGAACACCGTTGTAATTGTTGCAATTGTTTTGTAGAACGTAGAAGAAAAAATCAACCGGCAATGATTGCTGCTGAAGTAATTCTTGGGGAAAGCGACTTCCTGGCTCTTGTAAGCAAGTTTTCTTTGAATTCTTCTGGTTAAACTCAAAGCAGGTTACCTGGATGAAATGTATTTTTTTTTCTTGATTCTACTATTCAACATTTTGCTGCTCTCCAGTTATGTTTGGACACCAAGGAGCTTGAAGTCTAAAATAAAAGTTCGATTTGACGACACTGAGGCAGATAACGAGTCGGGTTGCGTATTTTGGGTAAAAATGAGATCAAGTGGCTGCTCAGCAACTTATGTGTTTTTGAGCGCAATGTGATGAAATTTTCACCGAGCATTCCTTCTGGGACACATTTTTGACATTGACAGTCACGCCCCGCAGGATTAAAGAACCTTGATTTGAACCAAAAAAAATCCTCATTTTCTAATTACTTTGACCGGTCTTCCACTGCAAATCATTGTTGAGGTTTGCAGAATAGCATACACATTCGAAACCGGAACATTTGTGGTTTTAAAATAGCAAACTTTTTCCGGATTTTTGAGCAGCTCAGTTAGAATTATAGTACGCGCTTGCGCAAAGCTTCTTGTTTTGACGCCATTTTGATTAGAGCTGAGCATGAATTAACAAAACTAGGAAATACTAGTATAAAGAGGGGATAAACAAGGCGAAAACAATAAAGAAAACAAGGCTTACATATACGCACTCTCATTTTTCTCTGAGTGGGTTGTTGTTGAGTAAGACATCCTCAAAAAAAATCCAAATTTTTACTTACTTCTGATACTTTATCAAATGAATAGTTATTGAACAATAGCAACTAAGCAAACGAAAATAATTATTTTTGAATGCCATTTCCAATACGAAGAATAAAATTGGATGAGATACACATAAACTTTTATTCTTTCGTATGGCATCGTTAATAATAGGAAAACATTGTCCTGGCACTAGTAAATTATTCCTTTGCTATAGCTTTGCTTTCTATGTCAGGCGCGCAATTGTTTTTTTGCAACATTATTTTGAAAAAGCATGCAATCATCTGGAAATGACTCGGTGGATTATTAGTAATACCGATGCAAGCTGTTCCTGCGTTCAGCATAGAGTCGCATCGATCATTTCCTCCAATTCAGCGTCTTAGAAGGGTTTTGGTTTTATTTCACGCGTAAAGTTGTCAATATCGAAATTGTTGTCGTGTTGGACAGAATCCAACACGACACTTTGTTTCAAGAATTAAGCAGCTTTTAGATTAAGCTTTTCTTAGCTCTCAATGCGCTTCAGCCGCCGTTCGCTTTGTAGTGCACCTGATATTTAACACACTAAAACGAATTTCCCGACGCCACTCGAAACTGTATTGTAAAAACAAGCAGGTTAAAAAACATACAAAAAGTATATGAAGTGTTACAAAACGATATTTACACTTGAGAGCCTTGCAGACAAGAAACAGAACAGACAAAACTCGCTTGCGTATGAAGCACATACTATCGAGAGCTTTCTTTTCTAAAATCGGTTCCAAATTTAGCGAAATCGCTTATTGTTTGACTAAATATTGGTGTCGCCATTTTAAGCCATTCGGAAGGCTTCTCTGGCTGCACCACCTTGCAATTTACCTAGCTGTTTGTAATGGTATATACTTTGTTTATACACTCGGATTTACTATTTTGGTAATTTTTCTATTCGGTGAAAATAACCTGTTGTTAGTGTTTGAGTCCCAAGTTTATTTAAGCGAATAAGACGCGGATTTCAGTGCTTTCGAAGCTGCAAGACTGTTTCAAAATATACTTATATTTATTTGCATGACTATGATTGCGCCCTGTTGTTTTGCCTCGAGTCATCAATGTAGGTAGTTGTTCAGTCTGGTTCATCCAGATATGAGGGTAACAGCGCCGATTTTGGTCATAAATATCATATAAGAAAGACATCGATTGCTTCATCCGTGCGAAATATATAACTGGATAAGCTCAATAAACAAGTTTGGCTCTGCCCTCTCCATTTGACTCTTTTTATCTTTGCTAGAAGCACCAAGATTCATAAGAATGGTCAAGAAGCTATAATTTTATATAATTAATAAATACCTCAGTTTCTTCAAATTAAATTTCTTTTTTTACAACGGCTTTTACCCGTTAACATTCAAGTTCATTAGGCAGACAATGGGTTCAGTAGGGAAAGCGAAAAATAAGCGAACTGGAAATATGATACAGATTTGGAAAAATATACCGCATCCCGACGGAACCTGAATTTAAACACTTTGTACAGCCCTCTAAGGGGCAATATCTGATCCATCCATCTGAACCCTTTTTTACAGATTTCTTCAGTGCAAATGGTCGTTTCCTAAACACAGTCCCTTTGCATCTTAAAAATATTAGTATGATGATTATTAGAGACGCAAAATCTTCACATTCATTCATTTTATGAACTGTAATAAATTCTGCTTTACGCTTATTATGAAATACTAATCTATGGTTGTATGGTGATCGAATAAGCTAAGCATACTCGTTGTGATTAACATTAATTTACATAAATTTTGTCCTAACTATTTTCCCAATAGATCGTTCACGATCAATTTCGCAACAAGTTAAGCACCTTGCCATGCAGCTACCAAGCATTTTGCATGAAACTAAATTCCCATTAGAGATTTCGTGCCAGATACTTATTTGAAGGGCCACCTGCCGCTGCACTGCAATCATTTCGTCACGTTCGAAAACTAAGTAGGTATAACAAACGGAGCCCTAACAAGCCGCAGCTTCATCTGCATTCACTAGGATTTACGAGCTTTACTTTTTACAAAATTACCCCACGTACATAACCGACTATTTTACTATCGTCGATGATCATATTATTTATGATTTTTCAGCTCAGCACCTGCGGTGCACTTCGTCATATCGCAATGGACTAATTGCAACGCAAATTGCGAGCTCAGAGGGTCTGGTTTCGTTTATGTGGGAATGCTACTTAGCTAGTGACTTCGCATGAATATAGAAATTTGATTTATTTCTTCTTACGTGTCTTTTATTACTGCACATAGAAGAAGTCATAATCATCGTGCGTAGTCCTCCCCTAGTATACAATAGTTCCTTAGTTGCGACTCATTTTCAGACACCTGTAGCTACACTTTCGACCACTTTGGTCGCTCATAAACCATCACTAATTGCTTGGGTCTGTGTCTTCGTAACGTCACCGAAACCGAAGTGGCAAACGTTCTGCCTCAAGGGGCGATATGATTGGAGGGTTTGTTACCGCTGCTTGCAACAACTGCCCCTTCCAACAAGTAGGTACCTAGTTGCGCATGCACTAACAGACGAATTGGCGAAATTTCGTTGTTAGTTGATAATTTCTATCCAAACGCTGATTGTTATGGTTTTCCGTTCGAAGCGCTGCACCGGCTGCCACTAAAAAACAATTGTCGTTAGTGCACTTCTTCCTAGACGGCTATGTAATCGCGGAATGAAACGGTTTTACTATGGAAAGTGTCCGTGTTTCGCACCTGCTGCGTCGTTTCACCTAAGTTGAAACTGCTAACGGTTATGTGAAGATTTGGCTTCGATGAGTTGAGTAGCTGGCACCCCAAACAACCCAAAGGTGCGTGGTTGGCTGGAGAAGCTAATAGGGCGGCAAAAAGGCCATGTCCCCGTGTGCATTTCAGCGTAGACGGTAAAGCTTAACAACAATGGCATGCCAGCGCCATCGTTGGTCCTTGTTGCGCAAGTGCGCGGTTTTACGGTACTGATCCAACCACCCACGCTGGCGTTTCACTTTCGGTGTGCATGTTAAAACAAAACATTAAAATAACTCTATTAAAATAAATGCATCACCAATATATTAGTTTTCAATGATATGATTGGATTTCCTATCTACTCAATATCGGTTAAGCACATATTAGAAATGTATTTCTAATATTAATGAGAAAAACAAATGAATTCTCATATCCACATAGAAATAATTGGAAACTTGTAAAATTTAACTTACAAAACCCCACTAAATATTTTATTTTTAGTTTTTAAATGTGAATAAGGTCGATGTACCAATAGTTGTATATCTAAGCCAACATCATTCAGTCATTTTGTGACTGTTGAAACACGCATTTAATTTCTCACAATATTTTTCCCAAACTTTAACCTTTTCTAAAGTAGAACTTGATGTCATGATTTTATGTTTTAAGTTTCCTAATAATTTACGCAATATATCTATTTTTGTTGGCCTGCGATTGTGTACCTATAGTTAACCTAGTTTTCCCATGGTTGCTTCAATGGTTCTAATAGTTACACTAATAATCTAGCTGCAATTTTTACCGGTTAAATTTATTATTTTGCTTTACCTGTATTAAATTGAAATTAAACATATGATTTATATTTATAAGCGACATAATTCTAATTGCTGACTGTAAATATACTATTCTCTTTCAGTACATTATCAGGTCATGTACTGGGAGATGTTCTGTGGTTGTTTTGAATAAGCTTTCAGTTTCTAGGAAACTGTACTTCAAGGATTTCTATGATTTTCTAGGATTTGACATTTCAAATACTACATAGACTCGCGATGACGTCCAGAGACCAAATATCGTTATTCGATCAAATGTTCACATCCAAAATGGCATCTTCGGTAGAAAGCTGAGTGAAATCGAAAAAATAATCTAAGGGGTCATCCACATTCCACGTGGATAGATTTTTAACGATTTTGTACCACCCCCCTCCCACTCCGTGGACAACTACCCATATAAATAGTTTTGAATATTCGTATTTTTGGAACCAGGATCATATGAAAAAATTGTAAACTGATATTTCGGTTTCTGCACAGCTGTGTTAAGCTGAGAAAAATGTTTATGTACGGATTAATTTTAAGATTTCCACCAGAACTATGTACCGAAAATGCAAACAGATGTCCGACACGATTTTGATAACACTTTCAAATACTCTACTCTCCAAAATTGATATTTCCAGAGCCGGGAAAACGCATTAAAACCGAACACTGCAATCTGTTACCATTTTACGTACCAAGATGGCGAATTTCTGTTTCAGAAAAATGTAAAACCCCAAATATCGATATTATTATAAGCAGGATGACACCTAAAGGCTGGAAAATGAAGTCTTAGAGATTGATGGTGCATTATATTCAAATTATATTCACCATTTGTATCAGATATTTTTTCAAGAAAAAGTTTCTATTTCAGAAGAAACGACATTCTCCGATATTCTACATGCAAAATAACCTACTGTTGTTCCTATTGACAACTGTTAACTCTGTTAAGAATGTCTAAGTTGGATAATTTGTAGCGATTTTCAGACTTCCGAGTAAATATTTCTGAAGAACCATTTCAAAGGTCCTATCTGCTTTGAACGATCATTTTGAACAAACAGAAATCACATTAGGGAAATCAGCTGAAGCTTAGCTGTAAACAAAATGAAAAATGGAATTCGTTCGCCAACTCGACCTGATGTTGACAGCACCTTCTCATAACTCAATGAAACTTTGTGGCTTCACTGAACCAAGCTACTTCTCCTCATTTTTATTCAAAAATATCTGGAAAACAAATAACATTTCACTTCATGTATAGACATAAAATGAGCTTAAAATCCTACACTGGAAAAATCATCTTTAGAACAAAAAATGATTTCAAAACTTTAGACTTGATCAAATTTTAGTCAGATGAATTTTCAAAACAAAGCAAAGATGTTTGGTTCAGCAACAGCCAACACATCCAGAAAGTTTAAATGAATTTTGAGAGAGTGCTGCCAGCCCCTCAATCAAGTTGGCGCGAAATGCGTTCTATAGATTTGATCAACGAAACAGTGTGTTCACAGGAAGGAACAAGTCGTTAAAAAAGCGAACATGCGAATCACCACTACAAGAGCGCGTCCACTACTGAAAAGTACAGATGAGAATCGTTTAAGGAGACCGAAACTTCTATATCTACTCACTTCTATATCTACACAGCCGCTGTTTTCCTCAATTTAGCTAGGTTTCACCGATTTGATCGGTACATTCGTCGGATGATTAGCAACACGCACCCGATTCAGTATGTTTGCTGGAATTTAGCCATCAACAGAGAATTATTTCAACTGATTTCTTAAGAAAAAAAAATACAAAAACAAATTTATACGAATAATTTCGACAAAACTCGAGCATTTCTAGATCCAATTGAATAACATAAAAATTCGTCTTGCTCTAAGTCACCTTATCAAAAATCATATTCTGAGTAAAATTCATTTCATTTTTTTATAACGCAGTTAAAGCACATAAAATCGTGAAGCATGTAACCCGATAGAATCAAGTTATCATAACCAGAGTCTGTTTTCATAAAAAGTCGCACAGAGAGTAAATATATCGATTTGGCAACACAGTTTTCACAATTCAAACCCAGGTAAATACAAATCTAATCCACATCCAATTCAAATCCAATCTAAATCCAAATCCAATCTAATTCTATTCAATACAAATCCAATCCAAATTCGTTTAAAATCCAATCCAATACAAATCCATCTAAATTCAATTCAAATCTAATCCAAATCCAATCAAAATTCAATCCAGATCTAATCCAAAACTCCAAACCCAATCCAAACCCAATCTAAATCCAACCCAAATCCAATCCAAATCCAATCCAAATCCAATCCAAATCCAATCCAAATCCAATCCAAATCCAATCCAAATCCAATCCAAATCCAATCCAAATCCAATCCAAATCCAATCCAAATCCAATCCAAGTCCAATCCAAATCCAATCCAAATCCAATCCAAATCCAATCCAAATCCAAATCCAATCCAAATCCAATCCAAATCCAAATCCAATCCAACCCAAATCCAAATCCAATCCAAATCCAATCCAAATCCAATCCAAATCTAATCCAAAACTCCAAACCCAATCCAAACCCAATCCAAATCCAAATCCAATCCAAATCCAATCCAAATCCAATCCAAATCCAAATCCAATCTAACCCAAATCCAAATACAATCCAAATCCAATCCAAATCCAATCCAAATCCAATCCAAATCCAATCCAAATCCAATCCAAATCCAATCCAAATCCAATCCAAATCCAATCCAAATCCAATCCAAATCCAATCCAAATCCAATCCAAATCCAATCCAAATCCAAATCCAATCCAAATCCAATCCAAATCCAATCCAAATCCAATCCAAATCCAATCCAAATCCAATCCAAATCCAATCCAAATCCAATCCAAATCCAATCCAATTCCAATCCAAATCCAACCCAAATCCAAATCCAATCCAAACCCAATTCAAATGGAGCCCAATTCAAACCAAATCCAAATTAAATTCAAATCCAATCCAAATCCAATCCAAATCCAAATCCAAATCCAATCCAATCCAAATCCAATTCAAATCTAATCCAAATCCAATCCAAATCCAATGCAAATTCAATTTAATTTCAATCCAAATCCAACCCAAATCCAATCCAAACCCAATTCAAATGGAACCCAATTCAAACCGAATCCAAATTAAATCCAAATCCAAATCAAATCCAAATCCAAATCCCAATCCAATCCTAATCAAATCCTAATCCAATCCAAATCCAATCCAAATCCAATCCAAATCCTATCCAAATCCAATGCAAATCATATCCAAATCCAAATCCAATCCAATCCAAATCTAATCCAAATCCAATTCAAATCCAATCCAAATCCAATCCAAATCCAATGCAAATTCAATTTAATTTCAATCCAAATCCAATTCAAATCCAATCCAAATCCAATCTGAATCCAATTCAAATCCAATCTAAATCCAATCCAAATCCAATAAAAATCCAAATCCAATCCAAATCCAAATCCAAATCCAAATCCAATCCTAATCCAATCCAAATCCAACCCAAATTCAATCCAAATCCTATCCAAATCCAAATCCAATTCAAATCCAATTCAAATCCAATCCAAATCCAATCCAAATCCAATCCAAATCCAATCCAAATCCAATCGTAATCCAATCGTAATCCAATCCAAATCCAATCCAAATACAATCCAAATCCAATCCATATCCAATCCAAATCCAATGCAAATTCAATTTAATTTCAATCCAAATCCAATTCAAATCCAATCCAAATCCAATCTAAATCCAATTCAAATCCAATCTAAATTCAATCCAAATCCAATCCAAATCCAACCCAAATCCAATCCAAATCCAATCCAAATCCAATCGTAATCCAATCGTAATCCAATCGTAATCCAATCGTAATCCAATCGTAATCCAATCCAAATCCAATCCAAATCCAATCCATTTTCAATCCAAATTCAATCCAAATCCAATCCAAATCCAATCCAAATCCAATGCAAATTCAATTGAATTTCAATCCAAATCCAATTCAAATCCAATCCAAATCCAATCTAAATCCAATTCAAATCCAATCTAAATCCAATCCAAATCTAATCAAAATCCAATCCAAATCCAATCCCAATCCAATCCAAATGCAATCCAAATCCAAATCCAAATCCAAATCCAAATCCAATCCAAATCCATTCCAAATCCAATCCAAGACTAATCCAAATCCAATCCAAATCTAATCCAAATCCAATCCAAATCAAATCCAAATCAAATCCAAATCCAAATCCAAATTTAATCTTATTTCAATCTAAATCCAATTCAATTCGAATCTTATCGAAATTCAATTTAATTCGAATTCAAAATTAATCCACGTCCAATTCAAACACATTAAAATACAGATCCAATACAAATCCAATCCAAATTCAATCCAAATCCAGAAGTGTTGAATACCTCATATTTATCTGAGATAGCTTACTGATCGTCTTTTCTCCTTGAATTGCTAATTGAACACAAATAACAGGCGACAGCGACAACTGTGGTGCCAGATTTAAGGGGACTTAAAATTGAATTCAAGATAAAAAAAATTAATCAAAACAAACACATAACAAACTGCTTCATTCCCACAGTTTGGAATTTTATTGCGTTTCTTTTGAAATGGACGATTCAGTGATCAATTCACCAAGAAGTGATATGAAGAATTTATTTTTCCTGGACAGTGAGATAAACAACCAGTGTCTTTGAGAAAGTTGTATCAGATGTTTTGTCTAGCAACTTTTTCGAATATGTCAAATTTCTATCTATTATATTTATTTCTCATATTTCTAAGTGTTCTGTATCTTCCACAAAGTTTTTAGCCATACAAAAATATATATGTTGAACATTTTGAGTTGCGATAGTTCGAAATAAAAAAGTTTTCAAGGGTTAAACTTTAAATTACTCGTTAGTATGTCAAAAAAAAGCAGATAACTAGTTAGTATACTAAAATGACATCTGGTCAATTTCATAATAATGTAAAATGATATGTTTAATGGAGATTGATTTAATAAAAAAAATTCTTGAGTATGAATATTCGCACTTTTTTAAATAACTTTGTTATTTTTGAAGATAGTGTAAATCTTCAGCGAAAATATGAGTCAATGAAAATCTCACAATTTTGTAGAAGGACTAAAAAACCTTTAAAAAAATCGAGCAAAAAGTTATAATGAAAAATGTGAATTGTTTTGTCAAAGTCTAACACATGACGTCTACAAAATTGCGACACAATGGGTTGATTATATCAACCCTTCGATGTCTTCTTGTTTTTTGTTTCAAATTTCTTCGGCAGTTCTTATAAATCTTCTGCAGTTCACATGTGCGGCTATTGTAATGAAAATATAATGAAACCTAACAATTGATAATTTCCAAAAACTGTTTCAGTTAATATACCACGACGCGAGACATGACATAACACTTATTATTCTTACAAAACATTTTGTAAAAATAATAAGTGTTATGTCCTGTCTCGCGTCGCGGTATGTGATTGTTCTTACGTTGGCACAAGAAAATTTATATAGTGTTTCAGTTGAGTCGCAGGTGAAAATGAACCAAGTTGAAATAAGAATTCCGGACAATCCATAAACTCTGCCAAGGAAACTACCATATTAATGGAATTATTTTTTTGTTGAAGATTTCAAAAATAACAAAAATTCAACTTCAAAAATAAGAAAGTTAGTTAAAAAAGTGCAAATTCAGACTCGTTACTCGTTAAAAAGCAGGTCGTAATAAATACCTCTAATTAAGCCAGTAAACGTCAATGCGACTTTATCTTGTCAATGGTTCCATTATATCTGTTATTAGTTTCAAAAAACCAACCTGGCTTGCCGCTATAGAACGAACGTAGGTTATTCCAAATATTTACCAGTATCATCAAACAACTTCTCCTGATGTATTCAGAAAGTTTCTTTGAGATTTTTTAAGTAACATTATTGTTGAAAAAATTTATATCAATTCGTTCATTCGATTGCTCTAATTCCTTGTTTTCACACAGTGATAATGGAATCAAATATTCGAAAAATACAGAATATTTTTCAGTGAAATGAAAACAAAATCTAGATTTCACGTAAGAGCACTTCTTATGTGAAATATTCACTTTAAAGTTGGATTTAATGGTGTAATGCGAAGGCCTGTTACACATGATACAATCGAAACAGTTTACTTCCGAGACATCACCGCTTCACTTTACCTGTACTTGATATGACGCGGGATTCCACGTAGGTACAATTCTTAGAAATGTTTTGGTTCGAAAAATTTATTTATTTTTATGCCTTGATGTTTAGCGTTATATCCATTTTGGGTGAAATTGTTTTAGCTCTGACCAATCTCTACAATGTTCAATAGTACAATAGTTAGGATCGTGAAATCACATTTTTCAGCATTTTGGTGGACGCTTAGCTAACATTGGTCATCAAAGGTTGTCCATTTTGTTAAGAATGCTAAGAATAGTTATGGGCTGTTAAATTTTCTGCCCATGAAATACTTGAATTGAAATGGATCTGAAATAAAAGGCTGGTCCGATTATAATAATTTTTTTGTTCCGATCATTATTCATTTTATAACGATCATGATATAAACTCAATTATTTAGTTCTTGGCAATAAATAAAGATTCGGCAGTAAATTCTGTGTATATATGAAAACTTTTCTAGCGACAAGAGTTTTCCATATTGAAGCAATAAAAAATTAAGGATTGCCTCAATAACCTTGGCAAGTGTGGGCTACCTGATTGTAAAGCGAACTTACAGCAGTTTCCAGAAGGTTCTCATGGTACTTTCACTTTTAACAGTAGTTTTACGAAATTGGTCATGAAAATCGTGGATTACGACTCAAATGGTTATGTGGGATGGCCATTAATTATCGTGAAAATAAATTGTTATTTTGGATGATCATTAATTAAAAATTTTTACTTTTTCACACAAGTTATATCAATAGGCTCTGAACTTTCATAATCTAGGGCATTTAGAAACGAATGTCATTTGATGGTGTTTTACTTCGATGTTTTACGTGTCACCTACTAAAACTCATAGTCTTGTTTGCTGCGGTGCTGCAAACTTAAAGTAATATTTTGGTAGATGAAGCATTAACCTCTTTCGACTCTTGTACACAAAATTACAAAAAATGTTTTGGAATGCATTTCGGTAACATAACTCTTAACGAAATGTATCCAGCATCCGCCGTTCCACAAAAGTTGCTGTGTGCATGGATACAAAACATACGTAGTAATCACGTAAATGCATTGGATAATACATAAATAGTAAATACACGGGGGTAAAAGTCTTTCCCGGCAAAAGTACCCCTATTGTTGCAAACGTATTTTTATAGCATGAAAAAGTATCACAATAATCACCTTAAAAAAAATTAAATTTACTTGCAAAGACTATGACTTCCAACGGCAAGTCGATGACCGATCAGAAGATGATGAACTTTACTGAAAAACTATGAACTATTCATTATTGTGGTTTATAGATTCATTAGGTCTATTGTCCGTTATGCACATTGTTTTGATGCCTTGTGAAACTTGTGACTGGTATCGTACCGTCAAATGCACAAATCTTTTCATTGAGCGTTAATTGACTTCAATTTGGCTTCGTGGCCACTAAAAACTGCTAACAATAAAACCAACAAATATCTCATTTTGATGCTTTAAATTGCATTGATATAAATAAATGCAGATGTGGATTAGTGAATCTATTTGTTCCCAGTAGTAACAGATTGCTCTAAAAATCGCTTTTCGCAAAAATCATTTGTTCCAACCAGCAGCGAAGCTGCAACTGATTGCACACTTGAAACTTTCTATAACGAATGCAAATTAAAAACCGTTTATCATCTAAAGCTTCTAATATGTCACATAACAATAAACTGCGATGCACGCCGTTCACACCGAGAGTCAACTTTCGCAATGCTCCAAAGTCCCTATCATTGCGAATGGGACGATCGTGCCACGCCATCTCCCTTGGAGCAGTAAGAACTCGACAGCTAGAAAGCTGAAAATAATTGAGTAATCAAGCCAGCTCTGGGGTATCAAATTCCCCGCGTAATCACCGCCCCATCGTATTAGCGTAAAGCTGTCATAACAAAGGAGAAGAAATCTGACGGACTGTTTTATAGCTCTAATTATGAGCGCGAAGCGCTTCGTTTCCTCTGGGTGCTGTTTTTTTCATGGGCTATGATTTGGGCACAGTTGCACCTGAGCAGAAAAATAGCAAATTATCTGAAGAAATAATACGTCCCCGTATAGATTCGATCTCTGATTGTCGCCATTAAAACGTTGAACGCTGTACTGCGAGGGGCACACTTTCTCTCTGTGTCTGAATCATGAAAGAACCACGAGCTCCGGTAGAGCAACATATGTATAAAAAAACCAATTAACGTGTCTGTGTGTATGTGTGTAGGGAAGTAACAATAAGTGCTTAAACTGAGTTTAAAACGCGAGAAGTGCAAAATCGATTGCCAAAATTGCGATCATAAACAACTTTCTGAGCATGCTAACGCGTAGAAAAAAGAAAAATAAACAGCTTGAAGAAATGTTGGAACGAGACAAGAGTGACTCGGATTCGTACGAGGAGTTCGAGTATCTTCGGAATGATCTCCACGAGGGGAAGACTTCCACGCCGTTCGGATTCAGCAGTCTCAGCAGCGGCAGCCACACCGGTAGTCCCATTTCAGGAAGTGGTACAATTTCTGGGAAAACATCGGCCGGCGGTGATGTGAAAAGTACCAGCATAACTTACAGCAGGTGCGAAAAAGTGAACAATGTCAGCCCGCCACAATCGCAGCCGCCGCCGCCACCAACAATGGGAACCAATGGTGGCGGGGTGTCGATATCTTCCGGCGGTAGCTTAAGAAGTCGATGCTCGGAAAAGCTGAAACTGAACGCGGAAAGTGGCGAACTGGCTGCCGCAATGGCTGACGGTGATCCGGATGAAATCGACGGCTACTGCCCGGTGGAGGTGCTCAAGAGCGATGCGGACGGGGAAAAGAAGACGGAACTTAACATCATAAGGTAGGAATGCCACTATATACCTATAGCGTGTAATGTGTAAGAATGTGAGTACACGACTTTGGTTTCAAATATTTTATTTTTTTCCATTGTTGTAGCTACAATTTATTCCGGATTTTTTACCTCCAAGTGTAACATGGTAAACCGATTGCCGATTGTTCATATCTATATATTAAGCCCATGACAATATAAATTTATTTCTTTATTACAGAGCGGGAGTCACCCCGCAATGATGCAAGAAATAATCGCCACGATCATTTTTTGCCTTCTCAGAGAAAGCAATTAACAGTCACGCCAATCGTGAACTCGCGGCAACCCACATGATGTGCACGACTCGTTATTAAACTGTCCCTATCCATAAAGTTTTTTAACCTTCTAAAATCTTATTACCATTTTCGCGTTTTTATTTCAGCTTGATTGATTAAAGCAAATTGCATTTACGGCGAGAAATTCAAATTGGTACTTGTGTTATAAGCCCGCATGTAACTAATGCATACTTGGTTTGGCGCTTCGAATTAAACAAAAGGAAAACTGCCAACCAGAGACATCGCCCACCCATTAATGGTCGGTGAGCACGAAAGAAGCCCAAGCACAACAAAGCTCCCAACCTGCCTGTCAATAAAGTCGTTAACGCCACATAAACTTTTACCACGCGGCAAGTTTTAGCGAAAATATACCATTGCAAAAAATAATTACATTCCAGAGCAAAAGGAAAATTGTACCAGTCGGCTGTCGTTTCTCGTAGGTTGTAGTTAGATGGCGTATCGCCGGAGAAAAAAAACTAGCAGAGTGGAGGAAAGTAGTTTTAATCAATTATATGAACCGCGGGTTCACCACTTTTCCTCCCGTTGAAGTCTACTGCTCACTGACTTCACTTCTGTCACGTCTGCTTACGAAAACACTTTGAAGTTTTATGAGCAGAATCGAAATTAAAAAATCTCCCCGAACCCAACTTAATTCCATCGCCGTCGCCAGTAGCAGCATGTGGTAACAATAATACCGCTGCATTAACATAATTGTTTTTCCGCTGGTAGTTGCTATTGGAATTATCGCTAAATCATGCAGACCAATTTTAGCTGATTTTGGCAGTTGCCTATTCTTTTCCCTTCAGTTGATTCGTGAAATTAAGTGATGAAAATGATTTAACGAGAAACTAAGGTTGGTTCAACTGTGGTAACTTTTCGCTTTCAAATGAATGCTCACATACATATGGTATGGATTTGTGTTATTAGTTTATTTATTCGTCTTCTCTCCTCATGTGAATAACGTATTCAAGATGAAGTAGTTGTGTACTTGTTTTGATTTTTTATTTGTTTTTCAATGTTGACATGGATTCGAGTTTGACACACATTCATTTTTGTTTGATTTTTTTCAAACTTTTCCATAAATTCCGCATCAGAAAGCAGTAACGCATTTCAGAGAAAATCAAGATTTTTTGACAGTTATTGAAAGTAACATTTACAGCAGACATCAAGCAATTAGGGGAGGATTGTACAAAACGCACCAGTTAAGCATTTTCGCGATTTACCGCGCTTCAAATCATTTCAAAGCGACATTGAACGTGTAGGATGATTGTAGGATGTATTTATAGTATGTTTATAACCAAGTTTATTATAAAATACTCGATTTCAATGTCTTTTTTGGTAAAAAAGCCCGTGCCGCCAAACAAGCCCGTGACCAAAACGCACCTCAACAAAGGTTAGTATGCTCCTAAGACAAATGGCTAATATGCCACTAGCAGGAATCAGCACGCGAAGTGAGAAGCGCTTGAAGTCTCGAAAGAAAATCAAAAATAATGGAACATGCTCTAAGTCGTCAAGCAATCTCATGCAAGCTCTTCATAGTGCATTCTGCCCCACTTTTGATTTTGATTGTTTTTAGGTAAAAGTTGACAAAAGTTAGTGAAATAATTTGAAACACTCATAGCATAAACTCCAAAAGTGTAAAGGTTAGGGGAACCATAAGTTTTTTATATTATTTACTAGTCAGGTAATCATAAAAGCTAAAATAAAATTCATGAATTATTACATGTTGGACAGAGCCACAGCCAATTGCACAGATTTTTGAGCAATTTAGTCATTATGACACACTTTTTTATATGAGAACTGTAGAGAAGCTGGGTTTTTAAGAGAAAACCGAAGAATTTCGTCATAAAAAGTCACATGTGTAAGTATTTTGGGGAATTGATGGCATGGGCCATCTTACCCAACTGGTGCGTCCTGTACGGTTCTCCCCTTCTGTGACATCATCAATTTCTGTGTCAAAAAATCAGCATAGCCTCTTTGAAAAGTTTGTAGCAATCAGTTTTTTACAAAAATAAGCTACAAACCCTTATCAACTCCATCGATGTTGCCGATAAGCTCTCCGAGTTTTGCCAGACTTGTGATTGACAAACCTCTAGATCTTCCAGAACTCTGCCTTATTGTGAAATAACCGCAAATTTGTAACATGAAAAGTTTCATACCTCAAGCATTTATTTCGAACAAATTACCTTTTTCTAACAGAAAATTGCTGGCAGATTATCATGAGGCTTTATATTTACATTTTGCCAGACTATATGAGAAACCAACCCTGAATAACATGCTCAAACTGGCACAAACTGTATTGCATATAAGTGACCTGATGATCTGTTTTCTAACCTTCCATTTAACAGTTTCATCATCCAAAATTTCGAGTATAGTTGTTGAATTGTAATAAAATTATAAAAAAGGGAATGGTGAATCGATTAATGTGTTTCTGAATTATTTCGTGCAACTGTATTATATCCCCCAAAAGGGGGAGGGTGTTGCATTATGTTATGCGATACTATAAAAATCGCCAAACGTTGCAACAATATGTGCACGTTTGCGTCGAAATACGATTTATTGCATCTACACCGGAATTAGTACGATGACTCTTTGCTTCCGGCTTGGTATTACCCGGAACCCTTTACACGCTACACGCTACACTATCTACTGCAGTTTTCAAGCTGTTTGTTAGGATGCTGGAAATTATGCTCTAACCATGCTTTATACCAACCTATGGTCAATTGCACATAATTGCTAAATACAAAATTTGGCCGAAATGTCACATGACGTGTCAAGCTGCATGCTCCTCTCAGAGGCTGTAACTTTTTTGGCCACATCACGTTCCGTTTCCCAAAAGCGTTCTTGATTAATATCCACTTCGCTACTTGTTCTCAATGTAATGTAATGTAATGGCTAAGTTAGAAATATTCATGAAAATTTCCTTTCTTAATCCATTTACCGATTTGCTGTTAGAATGAAGGTACTCAATAATGATGTTATGAAGAAAAACGCGCTTTCAAAAATTATTACTTTTCATGAAATTTGTTTAGGGTTATTTTGCATTTTTAAGAGAGAACAAACATTTTTTTTTCAGAGCGTCACTTTGAGTAAAATGCACTAAATGTTAAAATATCCGAAAACACTTTGTCAATTTTTTTTTAAACTTAACGAGTTTGTAGGTTCACGACCAAAAACAAATTTTAACTTCATCTCTTCCAGAAACCGCCGATGTTGCGATGTTTGATTTCCATTTCCCCCAAAATATACAGTTTTTAATCTTCAAATAATCCTGTATTCGTCGCACTGAAGGTATCGAGTACCACGGGTACTTTAAAAATTAATGAGTGCTATGAAACAAGCTCAGCTCCGACTAAATGTTCGGTTTCCCTCCACCCAGCATATTGATTCTGTTTTTGTTTAAAAAAAATATTTTTTTTCTGCTGCAAGAGGCGCAATTCGGTCGAAATGTTACAGAGACTTCATATCCTTAATTAAGGGGGGGGGGGGAGAAAAACTATCTAATTATTGAAGATTTTGGCATCAACTGATCCTAGTTCAGGAGCGAAACCCGAGTAAAAAAGAGCGATTTATTCAATTTGGGTTTTATTTTTGCCACACAGGAGCAGACTATTGTTTTCTTTTCAGAGAATCACTAACGTGTAGGAGCATGTTTTTCACTGCGGAAACAACTGCTCTTACACCGGTGAGCAAATCGACACATTTGCTTGAATTGAGTAGCGAATCGGTTGTATTTGAGGAGCTTGCAAAAAAACACCGTGGTGAAATCTGAAATATCTGTCCTGAAAGATAATGACCTAAGGTTAGCTTTCTCACACAAAAGGACATTACGCACAATAACTACACCACAAAGCTCACTGCAGTGCTTTTACAGTGTGTCACTAGAGCTACCAAATGAGGGAGACATCTGGGTAGGAAAGTAAATTGCGTTTTCCAGGACGTCCCGAAAAACACGCTTTTGTAGCGTCTTAGCATCGGTATACCAAACTTGGGCTTCGAGCTTCCCAACTTCTTGGTCGCATCACGGATCAATAACTCCTTTTTGCTTCTATTCATTCAGACTAACATTTGAAACGGTTCGAATGTTTAAACCTACCCTTTTTTTAAATCAACATATATGAATAATGTAAAAAGTAAGAGAAAACTTCGTGGAACGAGTGCATAACTGACGCTAAGAGGAGTACCTAGAACAAGCTGGCCAAAATGACAAATTTTGACGTTAAGTGCTTACGCGTACATGAAAAAAAAGAAAAAAATAAAATACCTGATGGATCCCTGCTTCATGCTTCAATCAGAGTTTCAGGTCAACAATGATTAAATGGAATTAAATTTATTTTCGCTTCTCACTTAAATATTACCCAAAATATTGTTAAATAGCAGCGAAAATAGTTTTGGCCAGGTTTTCACTCGAGTTACTCCTCTGTGTGACGTAGAATTACGCACCTTAAGTATTAAAAATGTATTGTTGTAGGTTAAGCGCTCCTATATTCATCTCTTTACCTATCTTCATTAAACACACCTTTCTGATCAATTTATCGTCAATTTTCACCATATTTACAACTTAAGACTTTCAGCCACCTGACAAAATCGAGAAGCGAATAGATTTACTTTCGAAATTTGTAGAAATTTTACAGTAAATTGGACATATGAGAGAAATAATATGAATTTAGGTGCACCTAGCTGTTGAGATGAATAATGGAGCGAAAACCCTATGTATTTGATCATTGAGTCATAAAGTCTACTATTGCTTACTCAAATCAAGTAACTATTCACTGCACTATTTGGTTGGCAATTTATAAAAATAGATAAATGTATACGTTTGCACGGTTGCATTATTAAGGCAGCCACTCCATCTCGTCCAACGATCGCTTCGAGTAGTGGGCCAACGTCAAATCTGGCCACAACACCGTGTCTTCGCGCTCATGGTATTTCTTAATGAACGACGCAACTTCTGGCAAGCATTTCGTATTATAAATTTACCCGTTCACGGCCAGCCCGGAGCAAAGGAAGAGCGGCTTCGACATCCCCTTCTCGCTGATTGTCAGCCACAGCAGCACCTTTCTGGGGAACTTGGAGTGTGAAATAAATTTCACCTCGGAGCTCACTTCCTTCGTGGGAGAAGTGAAATACGAAATACCCTGCCAGTCGTTGCCATCCAGGGTGAGATAGGTCTCGTTGTCCATCATCACTGCCACGTCGCAATTCGCCGGGAAAATCGGCTTGACCATCTTATTCAACCACTGTCGCTGCGCCATTGCCTGCAGCTCCGAGACCAGTGGACGAGACTGCCTCTTCCTGACATATATGTCCATGTTCTCCAAATACTTTTTCACTGTTTGACCGCATGAACCAACCTCCCGGCCAAGTGCACGCAGCGATTTAGCCACTTTTCCCTCGGTCTTCCTCTTCAGCATCCTTTGAAGCTTCTTGTCGCTCAGGGTCATTCGCCGTCTGGAACCGGGCTTTCTTTCGATGCTCTGATCGTTGTCCAATAGTGTCAAGATGTTGTAAATGCCGGAACGGGCATACCCGGCCTCCAAAAAGTACCGCACATTGTCCGTTTTTGACGAGGCGGGGTACCGTTCTTTGAACGCGCACACTTCTGAACGGAGTAGCTTCACTTTTTTCGCCATTACAGTTTCAGTTTGACTGATAGAGCTGTCAATTTTTTTTGCTACCTCATGTCAATCATAGGATGATGCATGAGTAGTTTCGTCAGTGCGATTTAAAGTAAACATATGAAAAATCGGCAATTTTTCTCCATTTTTTTACCGCAAAGATCGAGAAATCTGGCAAAGTACAGGAAAACATTACCAGAAGTGACGAGTAGAAGAAAAAAAGAAGCCACGTTGGAAGGAGTGCTAACCAAGCACACTGTGTGAAGGAACTAGAATTCTTAGGCGTCGTACACAAATTACGTTACGCCCAGAAACCAAGATTTCATACCACCTGCCTTCAATTTGTAACGATATGTGACGTTGATTCTGACAACACCACCCCCCCCCCTTCCCAACCAATTAAAATTACGAAGCGCTACACAAATTAAAATTTTCAATTCTGAAACAATTTCTCAGTTACGCAACTGTCTCAACAAAAATTATTTTTTTATTGCTTTATTAAGGTGGCTTTCAGCCACGAGCTGCTTCGCCACCGCTCAGAAAAAATTAAATTAGGAGAACGCCGTTGATGTTTCACAATATAAAGGTAATATAAACACAATTTAAAGATAATGATGAAAAAATGGTGGAGAAATTAAAACCTTTTCAATCGTTATGCCGTCTACGGTATAACTTCTTCAATTAAATATTTTTCAGGTGCTGAAAAGTGCCATTGGTGGAACCCTGGGAGGGAGAAACGAATACTACACTCAAAACAGAGATCACGCACATTCGTCGTTTTCTGATAGCGTGTCCTTGCTGTAACGCATACATGACTCAAACGAAGTTTTTAGTAACATCAGGAATACTGAATTTGCAAATTTTACATTTACTAATTTTTCGAGACTGTGTTTTTTTTTTAATTTGCCGTTGTATTAAAGTTTTTTCAGAGTTTTAAGTTCGACCGTGATGAAGTGTGTTCGAAATTGTAATAAAAGCCTTAAATCCAGAGAAGCGCAAGTTTATTAATCGAAGTACGCTAGCATGATTTTTACTTAAAGCTTATGAAATGCATTATATTACGTAAAAACAAACCACAATATTTTGTAAAACGACAATGAATAGAAAAACTGTTTGCGATGAATATTTATTCGAGCAACTGAAAGGTATCAGTTATAACAATACTCATCGCAAAAAAATGCTTTTTTTTTCCTTGGTTCAAATTGACAGTCAATGACAGCTCATTCTGGTTCATTTTGACACTCACACAACTTCGTATCCGTTTCTCCCACCCAGGTGGAACACAATAGTGACACCAGTAAGTTTGCTTAATTTATCGTCACTGCGGATTGTCATTTACCGATGACATGGGATGATTCTAGTTCTCTCATTATTTCTTCTCACACACTGCAAGCAAGCAAACAACACATATTACTACACACGCTACCAGCATATGCAAACTAACTATTGTTGTGGTGAGCTGTGTAGTAGCTGCAAAGTTACAGAGTCCGTTTTGTCAAGCGGGTGTCGTTGGTTCGACCATCCGCTTGACAAAACGGACTCTGTAACCTTGCAGCTACACAGCTCTCCACAACAATAGTTAGTTTGCATATGCTGGTAGAGTGTGTAGTAATATGTGTTGTTTGCTTGCTTGCAGTGTGTGAGAGGAAATAATGAGAGAACTAGAATCATCGTGTCATCGATAAATGATAATCCACAGTGAGTGGGTTTTAGTAGAATCAGACCAGACGATGTCAAAAAAAGGATTTTAAGCATGGTTTTATTCTTCGTAACCCCTTCGTTTACGCGTGACTTCCTCTCAGCTAGAAATAAGCCCCTTTTATCAATAAAGGCCAGAAGGACGAACGGCGAAACTTCTCCAGGGAATTATAATTGTCGATATTTAGTAAGAAAAAGGAGGCTCGGTATAGTAGATTAGATAGCATGTAGAAGGAAGAGTAAAATCATATTACACACAATTACTTTCAAAACAATAATAAAAAGCATGTCACTTCTCAATAGCGGCATTGCTAATAATAATGACCATGCATCCCATACAGCCGGGAGATCTGTTTTTTAAAGACTTAAATGAGTTTTCTCGTTAACATAACGTTGAAGTCTCACGTAAGTTGACGCATTTCTACACTGGCTAAAGAGAAATCAAATTTCATGGGAATTGTTGAAATGCTATAATCTTTCCAGGGCAGCTATTTCGAGCTTTAGGGCAGCATTTTTTTTTTTTGCTTTTGTCGACCAGTTCTATCTATCCTCTTGGTACAGTGATCGGATATACAACGAAAATCAAATTTCTGCATGCTAGCTATTATACGAGACTACTGACAGTTATACATTTTTTCAAATTCTCTGCAAATAGCTAAAACAAGCTCGTATTAGTTTGTTTAAGTCGTAAACAATCCCTAGATATTAAGGACAGAGCCGGATTTAAGGGGGGGCTCAAGGGGGCCGGGCCCCGGGCCCTCACATTTTTGGGGCCCCCACAAAACGGGAAAAAGTTCTTTTCGCTATCAATAATGAGATCCGGGGAAAAGTTCTTTTCGCTATCAATAATGAGATCCAATAAAAGTTGAATTTACAGCAAGAAAATTTAAACAGACCATTTCAATCTGAAACTTTCCTTTAGTGTTAATTTTCCGCGAGCGCCAATATCACAACTACATCCATGAGAGTTCACCTTCGATTCTCTTGGAATGACACACATTAACACACCATTTGAATCGAACCAGCGCGCATGGGAGGTAAAGCAGAGAAAGAAAATAATCCAGAAGGTTTTATAATGCATTACTGTTGATTCCAAATGAAAATGAGCTTACTTGTCCGTGTGCAGATTTTTTTGATCTGCAGATGTGTGTAGTTTTTTCCTAGTTTCTGTGATTATTGCTTATATTTGCGCCTTATATTTGAGCAGTCTTTCTAAAATTGTGTGCAAATTTTTGCCTGTGGATTTTTTCAAATTGCGGTAGATTTTTTTTTAGATATCAAGAAAAAAAATCGGATTTCAGATTTGGCTGTAAACAGTAAGCAAGCACCGAATTTATTGTTACATTTGTTCAAAATGTGCGATCGCCACAAAACCCCGCGTGTACATCAAAGTGGAGCTCAAAAAAGAAGATTACACGAAGAAAAAAATCAAAAACTCGTTAGTGCCTTCAAAAATCATTTTATTTGAGGATTTATTTGAGCCTAATACCCCGTTCACACTACACTGCTTATTACCTGATATCGGGCCATTCGTGCCGTCGAGGCCATATCACCATGTCATATCCATATTACCTGATATTCCATACAATCGAGCTGTCATTGGATATCACCTCGGCTACATGGTATCGCGGATATCATGTTCGAAAACCAATAAAATCCAGATTTGCAGCAGTTGGCAACACGGCCAAAAGACATTTGACACAACCCTACTAATTTCGAAATTCGCTTTGCATGCGAAATAGAAGTAAGGAAATATTTTTACTCTTGTCATCCCGCACATTTTGACAATTGCTTATAAGAATTCGCGTTTGTGCGAGCCAACTAGCTGCATTCTCTATCCTAATTACATTACTCTTGTTGTCTTGTTTTTGCCTTGACCTGTTTTTGTTTTCTTCTCTTTTCAATTACCAAAGTAAATGTCAAACCATATCATCTGACTGTAGAGTGAACACTCGAGATGATATCCAATATCTTCTGGCGATATCAGGTGATATGCGGAGTAGTCTAAACAAGGCATGAAGATCTCGAACGTAACTGGAGTAAGGTCTTTTTCGAAGATGAAGATGATTGAAAATAGGTTGCGTACGACTATGAAAAATGAAAGGCTGTCAAACTTAGCAATGTTAAGTTGAGGGTGCGATATTCTGAAGGAGTTGAATGTTGATTATTTAATTAATAAGTTCTCTGAAAAAAAAATCTAACAAATTTTTGGTAACTTTTCAATACGATTTAACTCGTACGATAAAAAAACGGTTTTGTTTCATTTCGGGCCCCCCATTGTAAACTGGGCCCCGGGCCCCCTCAATCGTAAATCCGGCTCTGATTAAGGATATTACCGGCACATTCAGGTTAATTTGCTTCAGAAGGCTGGGAGAGTCAATGTCACCAAGCAGCAATTTGACAGCAAACAGCGCCGACCATATCAAGTAGACAGCATCGAACTTCGTAGGGTGGCAAATCAGTTGGGTAAATCCAAGGAAGCAACCTTAGTTCATATTTAATGAACCGCGATTGAATTTCTGTTGCGATTGAATGATTCAACAGTTTGTGAGCCCCTACTCTAACTGATTGAAGCGGTTTCCAATACGAAGCAAACAAGGGCATAGAACAGCGATCACAATCAGTAGGGATCACGAAAATTTTTAGCAACTCTAATGATGAATCTTGAATTTCTATTTGCTTTGTCACAGCACTCTTCCCAAGTGTCCCAGTGAAAGAAGCTATAAATCTTTTGGAAGATTGGCTTCCCTCCCAACGATGTGATAACCATTGGAAAATTAAAGTACGCAATTACTTGAAGGTAACTCGACTTTGCATGGAAAATAATTATTTTTCATTTCGTGGGAAATTCTACAAACAAACAAAAGGAGCACCGATGGGGAATCCTCTTTCCCCTTTCCTATGTGAACTTTTTATGGCACATTTGTAAAATAAACTAAAAGAAAATGACTCCTTACCAAATCGTTGGTGAAGGTACGTGGATGATATTTTTACATTTTAAAGAAAGTATTTTTTTAGAAAGTTTTTTTAGAAACTCTGAATAGTGCTCATAAAAACATCCGGTTTACTTTGGAAATTGAACAAAACAACAGGCTTCCTTTTTTGGATGTAGTTGTTAGTAAAAACTCCAACCAATTCGAATTCGAAATCTTTGGAAAGCCCACTCATACAAACCGGGTTATACCTAGCACTTCGAACCATTCCTTCCAGCATAAAATGGCTGCTTTTTACCATATGATCCACCGGAAGGAATCTTTACCTCTCAGTTATGAAGGAAAGAAAAATGGAACGGAATATATTTTTGAAATTGGTGAGCAGAAAGTTAGATTAGTATAGTTTGTGCCAATTTGATTTCCGTTTTCCATAGCCGTAGTACAGAGTGAAGAAAATTCCGCAAGGATGTTGTCAATTGACCTTCCTTTGAGGAAACCATGTTGAATAGGTGAAATAAATGACTACAGCAAATAGAACATCTACAGCTAGAATTTCAAAAAGTTCAGATCCAGTGCATAGTGATGTAATCCCTCGGTAGTTGTTGATATCACGCTCGGATATTTGTGAATAGGGATCATATATGATTGTTTCCACATCTCCGGGAATTTCGCCTGCAATAGTGACACGTTCAAATTGATGGTCATTGGAGTCGCAAAGGACTATGAATGGTAACAGACGATTCTAGTTTACGAACTGCTGTGCGAACCTCTTCAGCGGTGAACAAGAAGGTTTTTAAGTCGAAATCGATTCGAAAAGCAATTGTTGTTGCTAGCAATGTTGAACTCCCACCTCTCAAAAAGGTTGCGACAGTTGGTTTATCTTCTCAACGAAGCTGCTCGTAGGTATGCGTTTCAGTTCGCGAAGTTGGCCATTTTACCAAGGTGGATTCTTCAGAGGAAGGGACAGAAAAAAGTATTGTTTAACATAAAGAAAAGAGAGGTCGGACTCGATTATCCTGAGTAATTTATTTCGCTGTTTGGTTTTGAAATTTATTTTGAAAATTTACGTTTATTATCCCTTTCGGCATATTTGTTACCATTTCGAGTTAAATGAAACCATTTAATTATATTTTTGTTGCTGCTCATGATTTTATCCCTTTTTTCCACAGAAATAATTTCCCAAAATTTCTCCAAGACCAGTTTGGAAATATGATACAGTAAAGATATTTTTTTAAATAACCCGTACCGTATATTTTTTCCAAGTTTGTAACAAAGACTATGAACACTGGTGAAAATTGAGTACTGAGCAGCTACCATAATAACATCAATTTTATCACAAATGGATTTCTCTGTGACTGTTATACCAAACCAACTCTGACAACCACCTCGATCACGAATAACTATACTGGCTACTGTAGGGTAATCCCAGATTACACAGATATTTTTTATTGAGACTTTATTTAACTTTAATGACTTTGACAGATGGAGAAAAGGTTGATTAGTTTAAGTAGGCCTGCAGTATGTGGATTTACTTTATGCCTTATCTTTCTGGAATGTGTGCTTAAACTCCATTCTTCCCTAGACGCCCTACTTGCAGTTTGTGATTTTACAAGAAATGCAACCGGATGGCAAACCACTCTTTACTGTTGGATTGAAATGAAACAAAACTTGGTACCGTAAACTGGGGTGACTTTGATCACTTTTTTGATTGTATCTTGAATATTTTCAGAATATACTGAAAACAATATTCTTTGATATTTTTAAAATAAGTACTGGCATGCATAGAAAAAGATTCAGTCACTACTTCGAAAGTTTAGCAACAATTTTGCTGTTTTTAAATACGCTCTAAAAATTTTACACCAATAATCATTCCGGGGTGACTTTGATCACTTTATTGTTTTGATGAATTTGGAGTAACACTTTGCTACTTTCACTAAACTGAACAGCCTTAAACGACTTAAACGAGTTTATAAATATGGAAAGCAATTTGGGGGCCATTCACATTCTACGTGAACAGTGAGAATTCACTGAGAGAGAAGGTGGTCTAAAATCGTCAAAAACTAGTCCACGAGGAATATGACTTATGAAATTGTCCAAATTTGCATGTTACTTCACGTCTTGGGTTTTTGTTAAGAAGAAATATGTAATACGCTGTGGAGAAAATTGGGACTCAACATTGCCTTCGAGGAAAAACTTGCAAAAATAACAATAAAATGTATTGTTATAATATTTGTTCATCTTAAGAACTAATCTGGGAACAAAATAAAAACACTTTACGTATTGCAACTTGTTGTTTTGAATCTGCTTGAACCGATTGTTTGTATGCAACAAAAATCGCCAAAAATACACTTTATTTTCAAATAATATTTTAGCATGAAAAACACTCTTCAAATAGCAGGAAATGCATGAATAGTAGCAATGCGAACATATATCCACACAATCAGTGAAGATTACGACAAATCCCAAGCACTACGAGCGCTTTTTTACCACATTTTTAGAAAAGAGGTATAGTGATCAAAGTCACCCCAGTTTACGGTAATGTTTAAGAGCTTGTAATTTGTTGAATTCTTAAGCTACGTTGTTTGTAACGCATTGAACTTCTTAATGTGGTGGAACAAATCTATAATTTCACTTCAAACGTCAGTTTTAGAAGTGATAGGAAGCTTGTCATGTCCTTACAAAACATCATTCATCAGTTCAATGACTGACATTCGCCATGACTTTGACAGCACAATTAGTGCAGCAGATCCTATTTTAGTTTCGAATGGCTTGTTTTTTATTCAACTTCAATACTACTTATCTTGGATCTCCATCGGTAGATATTTAACGTCAATTATGCTTAAACGAGTATGGTCGTACGACTAAAGACATTCCGGGCAAAAAAAGGCTTAGGCACAGCTTAGGAGGCTAACCGATAGCTCAATCCCGTTATTTGAGTTTCACTTATTTCGACCGGCTGCTGCTGAGGAAAACGGCCTATTTCCATACCGTTTGCTCTAGATCACTTTCGTTACCTTTTCACACACAAAAAATGCAAGTGCACCATGCTGCTTAAACGTTTCCATTGCACACGATCGTAGGTTTATTATGGCTATCGTACCGAGCGATTACCTTTCCGCTGACGGCAAACGGAGTGAAACATAAAACTGGGCCGCGTAGTAATGGTCAGACCCCGAGCTGGGAGAAAAAACTATAATGTCAAATTCATGGATCCGTCTGGTGGGTGCTTGAAGAAAAACTGAAGCCACTGCCATGACCGTTTTTGTGCGCATGACTCAGGCGTGTCCGGACCTGTGCGGGCACCAGAGTGCCGTGAAGATGAAAAACCAAGATCCTTTCGCAGAGGAAGTTGCTTTGGTTTATTGCGATCTGTCATTTTTGCGACTTTGTCGCTCGCTACACATTCGCTGTACCAAAACCAGTTTTTTCAACAGCCAACATTCGAATGCGAATGTAAAGATCTATCGTATGCTTTCATCACTTTATCATGATCGTGTACAGTGGGTTCGCGATTTGAGCCAATTATAATGAAACAATCGCGTGAAAAGTAGCTCGTTTGAGGAAAGTAGTTAAAAAAAAGTTTGCAGCACTTTGCCGCACTACAGCGTAACGTTGACAGTGACTGATTAATGGTTCATTAATTGAAAAGCCATAATGGGATTGGAAGTTGAGCGACAAGTATTGATAGGAAATGCCGATTACTTTTTTTTATCAACCATAAAGTAATCATAACTACCGTCTCCAAACGATTCAATTCAGTTTGATTTTACTTGAGTCTGCCCCTTTTAAGTATATCTTGCGATCCTGTTTTCTGTTTGCTAATTTTGTTTCTTTTATGTGCTGCAACTGAAACCATTAAAACGACGATAATGTCTCGTTTTTCCTGCGAGCAAATCATAACCTCCGAGTTGCACTAAAAAAATTGCGAAAGTAGTACCAACGTTTTTATAACGCGAGCTAATATCCATAGTTCTAGAGATTTAAAGATTTAAATTTCATCAAACGCCTTGTAATATTTAAAAACCTGTTTATCCAAATGACATTGGCAAGCTGCTGAAGCCAAATTCACGAAGAGAACAAGAAACACCCAAATCTTCATTACCCACAAAAGTACCCATCAACAGAAACTGTTCCTCCATCTCTAGACCCACATACTGACTCCTTCTAACACGCATCATACATTTGTCATGTTGTGTGTATGTGTTTTTATTTATTTGTTGTGCCACTTTTGCGTGCTTAGATGATGCATCCCAGTTCATCGAAAGAGAACGTTTCCCAGTCACTTTACCGGCCAGTTGCCCCGAGAATCCGGTCCAACCAGCTTCTCCAGAGCCGAGTGGCTCCCTAACCTATTTTCCGGACACGCTTTACGAATGCTGAACCATGAATTAGCTCTAGGACTGCTCGAACGTTTCGCTTTTCGATGACTGTGCAATTGCATGCACTGTTCAGAATTAACCTGAAGAATCTTTTTCTGTTTGAGTGATAATAAGTGACTAATAAAATCATTCTATTCTTCCATTGCAGCGCTAATACCCAGATGGACAACGACGTGACCCCGGTCTACTTAGCGGCTCAGGAGGGACATCTTGAGGTGCTGAAATTTCTAGTCCTGGAAGCCGGCGGATCGCTGTACGTGCGAGCCCGCGACGGTATGGCACCGATCCACGCCGCCTCTCAGATGGGATGTCTGGACTGTTTGAAATGGATGGTAATTAACTGAATTATTCACCCCGAACAAGGGTAAACGTATACACAATAAACCAGTTGGACTGCTAGCTGGTGCTTGTCGCACACGCGGGAACAACATCATCTGCCATGATTGGATCATCGGCAGGTTGCATTCCTGCCGTTCCATTTGTGTTGTCACCGCTGCGAGAGGCCTTGAGCAAATTATCTTTCGGGATTGCGACCAGCTTGTGTTATCGAGTTTACGTTTTTCCTATCCGTATACAATTGTACCCATTTCAGAAAATAACCGTTAATGATCAGAGGAAAAATGTGTCATCAGTAATTAATCTGCTGGATTGATTGATTCAAATTGAAGATGGTCATTTAATTGCAGTATTTTAAAAGCGAAGTAATGAACTTATTTTAAATTTCTTGTTCTTTGATGTGGTTTGATAGAATTATTTCATACTGCTAATGCTGCACTTTTATTGCGATTAGTATATTTTCAGGAAAATTTTTCGAAGCAGCTCGTAACTAAATATTAAACGATATTGTGCTTTCAAATGATGGCTTTCATTTTCAACCGTCTAGAATTGTAATAATTTTATTTGTTAATTTCTGTGTTATATTAATACACATCTTCACCGTTAAATACAAAAAAATTTAAAAAGGTGGTTGATATTGGCGATGATTTTAGTTTTTAACGCGTTTATTTCTATATCTTTATTAAGTTTTGCGAATTGTTAAAACACTAATCTTTTCGCAACGCTTTTGGTCAAAAATGATATGTTTTCTGGATTCCCTGGCATATTTTATTCAAAAATCACCTATCAGTATTTTCCAAACGTTTTACGTCTACAATTTGTGAGAAAAAAAATCACAAGAAGGTTTTATGCAAAGCCACGACCGCAAGGTTGAAGTAGAATACTTTTACAAGAATAATAACACGGCTGCTTGCGTGTCAGTCATTTTTTCTAGTTAATAAACGTTGACCGTTCATTGGCAGTATTGTAATGTCTTTTTGTTTGATATTTTGAATGAAGTTCATTGAATATTTTTAAACTTCGTGCAAATGAGAAGTTGAAGTGCTGCCGAATTGTAATATGCACATTTAATACGACATTATTAAACGGGAACGGAACAAAGGCTACGGTTATGCAGAACGCGAATGTCGGCGCGATGCGATTCGTTTTACCGTGGTGAAATGTACAGCTTTTTTTAAGGCGAAGTAGAGCTATACATTTCAACAGATTTTGTCTTGGCGAATCGCATCGCGCCGTTATTTGCGATCTGCATGACCGTAGCCAAACACTGAGCGACGCAAACACGTAGTAATAGTCAGAGTATGCATGAAGATGAAGATAATTAACTTTGGATTATAGCGCAAAACGAGAAATTATTAACTCTTCAAATATTCATTTGTGTTCTTCAAATTTCAGTTCTTCAATTTAATATCCGATGAAATGTCTGTTTATTATCTGATGAAGCTCTTATGTAGGCCAAATGATGCATTCCCAATTTACTAGGTCCATAACTCTGCCGACCGTGCTTGGGAATGCGACCAATCAGAGGTCGAATTTTGTGTTTTTAACAAGGCTCAAGAATTTTCAATAGTACAATAGTTCGAATGATAAAATTGCAATTTCATGCATTTGGTTGGAATCTTAGAAGATTTTCTAATCGATTACTGCAAAAACGAAGGAAACCCATCGAAAACTAATCGATTTATTAGCATTTAAAATTTTTCTCACTTTTTTCAGTTTTAGATTTTCATTTCACATCCCTATGTAGCCGAACTTTCATCAAACTTCAAAATTAAATCTTCATTAATTCATTTGTTGTCCTTATAAAGGACAATTGTTCAATTTATCATAGGATGTAGTGTTCATCTTACATCTCTGTGTTACCTTGAAAGTGAGGATTAAGGCGCACGGTCAACACAATAAGAAAAGTGTTTTCACATTGAAAACTAGACACGGCTTCACTGGAGGAAGTGTTGGCAAATGCATCTACCGCTAATACCACCGCTATCATACGAAAGCGCGTCGTTTCATGTGGGGAATATCAACAACGAAAAATGACGCGCGTCTAAGTATAACCCGAACTGTTTCGTCGTGCTGCTCCCATTTACTTCCACATCGGCCTCAGGGAAGTACCGGCTGCAGAGACCTTAGAGGAAGTTGCTGGCTGATGTATTCACTTCATGCAAGCCTGCTGCTGATGCTTCCCGCTACCACACTGAAACAGCATTTTAGTGAAGGGAGTGTCGTTGCATCAGCTGACCCTGCTACTATCGATGCTGATATATCCGCTGCAACAGCTACGCTATGCATAGCCATGCCACAGTTGTGGCCGCTATCCGCTATCGATGGTACCCACTGCACTGCTCCCGCTGCTGATAAGAGAGGACTGCTGTCGTCGCTGTTCAGAACTATTATGAGCGGCTTCGACTAAAACAGGCTCTTAAATAGGGATGAGAATAGAAATGAATTATTTTACGTACGTGGTGGAATGATATAACTTGAAAAATATGTGTGACTTCATTCTGGCTCAGAGCGATCATTTGATAGGCTCCACCTCTTTTTCCAGTTTCTAAAGTTTTTCCTCAGTTTCGTAGCACGGATGTACAAAAATGATTTCTTGTGGACATTCTGTCGAGCCGGACCGATAGCACTCTCATTGAAGCAACAAAATAACATGTTTTGTGTCGTGTTGCGCAGCTTGATTGAAGAAAATGTTCCCGTTCCCGTGTCGCATGGAAGAAGATTATTGCGTGTTTGATATTGCCGATGGTAGACATGAGCTGCTGTGATGTAAAACTTTAACCGTCTTCTATAAGACGTTACACCCTTGTTAATGAAGACTTGTGAATTTTCTAAAATAGACTCAGCATCGTAAGCAGAACGTGCTGACGGCTGTACATTTGCAGCAGCATTAAACCTCAGTTGCAGTTTATTGATAACCATTCAATATGCTCTTCGATACATTTAGTAGCTTTGAAAAAGGCCGATTGCTGCAATTGCAATTTTCATTCAATTATTGCATGAATGCTTCATAGTCAGATAGCGTGCAATATCCGCTCTGACATAATAATTGTTTCGAATGTTGTGGAATGATATAACCTGGATAATATGTGTGACTTAATCATTTCCAGTTATACCATACTACAACGTTCGAAAAAAAAATACATCTCTTCATTCTGGCTCAGAGCGATCATTTGATAAGCTCCATCTTTTTTTCAGTTTCTAAAGTTTTTCCTCAGTTTCGTAGCACGGATGTACAAAAATGATTTCTTGTGGATATTCTGTCGAGCCGGACCGATAGCACTATCATTGAAGCAACAAAATAACATGATTTGTGTCGTGTTGCGCAGCTTCAATGTCGGTTATGCTGATCGCAGCCTTTGCGCTGCCCCTACAGTGGGGGGTTTACTAAATAAAGTGAAAATTAGACAACTACAACAGAATTTGATTGCATCCCGCACAGAATGTCTGCTTGTGTTGATGCCAGAAAATAATTAACCTTCAATTATTTTTTTATTTGCCATGAAAAAAGGATGTTGCGGTTCAAAATCGGTTGCTAATTACAACCTTTGAGCTGCCCTAACATTGGGGGAATTAAGATACACGGACAACATGCACTGTGGAAGCTATTTCACATTCAGTAAATTAGACGTGTGCGACAAATTTAAATTGCAACACAGAATGCTTGTTTGCGTTGACAATAATTATTAACTTTCAATGACTTGTTTATTTGCCTTGAAGAAAGCATTTTGATGCTCAAAATTGGATTTCCTGATGGCAATCTTCATGCTGCCCCAACACGGGGGAAATAATGGCTGTCTGACACGCTGAAAAAAACCGCGCTGCTCCTGAGGCGTGGTGACCAACCACAGGGCTAGTGCTGCTGCTAAGGAAGGACGACTGCTGTTGTCGCTGTTCAGAACTATTATGAGCGACTTCAATTCTTTTTTGGATTTAATATTCTTTATTTTTCTTACGGTATTTTCATTATACATTTGTTTTTTGAACATTGTGAGAGATTCAATTTTATCAACTTTTCAACTCTGATGTTTTTTAATGTACTATAAGTGTTACTACTTTTTCCTTTTCTACGTACATGATTTACATTTTAATGCTCGGCATTAGAGTTTTAATTATTGAATAAATATACCTAGCTACTTGTAAATAAAGCTCACGAATGAGCACCGCACTAGAGTTAAGTGCATTGTTTTTAGTGTTTTCAGCGTGTGCAGAGATTATGTTTTCGGTCATATCGATACCAGCTATTTGATGCACTTCTGATGTTCGGGTTCCGAAGGGCACGTTCAAAATCATTTTCAGGAACTTGTTCTGGATCCGTTGAATCTTTTGCAGGTGGGTTCTCGCGCAGGTTCTCCAGATCGACGAGGCGTATAGAAGCATCGGCAGGATGACCTGTTTGTATACCGTCAATTTATTCACGACAGATAATTTCGATTTACGGTTGATTAGCGGGTACAACTTCTTCATTAGCACTAAGCTTTTCGTTACTGTTTGTTCAATGTGGGGGCGATAAAGTAGCTTATGATCATAGGTCAAACCAAGGTAGCGAACATTTGACGACCAGGGAATATCCACATTGTTCAACCGAATCTTTGTTGTCGGCACCAAACGTTGACTATTCCGATGTGGGAAGACTATGGTCTGAGTTTTTGCTGCATTCACACAAATTTTCCATAAGGTGAGGTAATTCACAAAGACGTTAAGCCCAGTTTGCAGCTTTTTAACTATTTGGTTGATCTGTCTGCCCTCGTACATAATGGCGGTGTCATCAGCAAACAGCGACAGGATGCCTCCATTGGGTAGTTCAGGAATATCTGATGTGAATAAGTTGTACAGAACAGGACCAAGGATGCTGCCCTGAGGAACACCAGCTCCTACGTCGTATGGGTCAGACAGGCCACCCAGCACACAGACCTGAGATTTGCGCAGCGTGAGATAGTTTTGCACAATCTTCACTAGATAAACGGGATAGTTGTAGCGCTGTAGCTTGTAGATAAGCCCGTCGTGCCACACGTTTTCGAATGCTTTTTCTATGTCCAGGCAGGCCATGGCAGTTGTTTTAGATAGCTCCTTGTTCCGATTGATGAGTTTTGTTACTCTCTGCAGTTGATATGTTGTTGAATGGCCTCTGCGAAAACCGAACTGTTCGTCCAGGAATATGTTGTTCACTTCTGCGTGGCACAGAATACGGCTCGAGTTTAAGAAACAGCGTAGCTAGCTGTTCCATCGAGTACAAATTGCTACTTGCTGGGGGCATGCTGGCAGCCTGTGCATAACTCAAAAATCCGGGGGGGTCCCGGCTAGGAACACCACCAGTTGGAGGAGGTGGAAACGGCAACATACTTGAAGTCGCTGGCGGGGTTGGTGTAACGCTAGGTTGTACACTTTTTCTATTCGACGGTCGCTGGCGATTGGCAATTTCACTTCGAATTTTGATAAATTCTGCTCGTTTTGGACAGGAACGGCTGTTCGTAGCATGCTCTTTGTCACAGTTGAGACACTTGATTTGTTCGGCTTCCTCAACAAGACAATCCACTGTTCGATGCGGACCTGCACAATTCATGCAGCGACTCTTGATGTGGCAATTCTTTGTGCCATGTCCATAGTTCAAGCAATTGGAACACTGCGTGACATCGCGATGAATCGGTTTGTATCGCTCCCATTGCACGATGATGTTGAATAGGGCGGTGATTGTTTTCACTGTGCTCAGTGTAGTTGAACCCCTGGTCAGGTGGATCAGGTATAACTGATCACGATACTTGATGGCTTTGTTGTGTCTTATCATTTTGTATACTGCTTCCACTTCTAGGCCGCAAGCGACAAGCTCCGTTTTTAACTCGTCCAGTTCCAATTCCGGTAAACCACGCAGTACAACTTTGAATGGTTTTGTAGCTGCAATATCGTGAGTAAAATACTCCGCTTTTGTTTGCTTCAGGTAAGCCTCTACTGCCTTGTAATGTGGAGTGGATGGAACGACGATTTTGTAGCCGTCCGTGCAAAGCCTCAGGGTAGCTATCAGCCCTTTGCTGATAAGTTCATTGAAGTGTTGCCTTAGTCCAGGCGGGAAACCTTTTACGTAGAAAGGCGGCATTTTCTCCTTCGTTTCCGTTTTCTCGGTAGTTTGGTCAGCCAGCGATGCAAACTTGTTAGCAGCTAGTATCTTCTTGGCGATTCCATCATCCTTTTCAGCAGGGTCACGAGGACGCTTATTGTTTTGCTCCTTACTGGAACCCGTTTTTCCCATTTCATTGGGACACGACAACGTACTGTTGTATAACGAATGTGATAAGTAAAATAAACGAATGCGATAGGTAAACTAAAACTTTCAGTTGTTGTAACAAACACGTCTGTACACACCAAGCGTGAGACGAATAATGATGAGCGGCTCCGGATGAAACAGGCTCTTATATAGGCCAAATAGCATGTTTTCAATTGCAAGGTATATGATCCTGTCGACCGTGCTTGGGAAGCAAGCATATAACGACCAATCAGAGGTCGAATTTTTCGTTTTGACAAGGCTTGACTATTTTCAATAGTACAATAGTGTGAATAATAAAATTACAATTATCTTATTTTGGGAAGAATCTTAGAAGATTTTCCAATCTATTGCTGCAAGAACGAAGGAAATCCATCGAATACTAACCGATTTATTAGCATTTGAAATTGGACATATTTTTCCCTTTTTTCGGTTTTAGATTTTCATTTCACATCCCTATGTAGCCGAACTTCCTGAGAGAAGTATTCTACTTCAAAGAAACATAGGGGGTTTTTGTTAACAAAGGCGGAAGGGAGGCAGAGAGCGGTGTATTTTAATCGACACCGAAATTGGGATTGGTATAATTTCCTCAGAAAAATCTTTGATGGTCGTTTCCAAATGGTATGTACACTTCATATGGCGACAATGATTATTTCGTCAGAAGTACCTTTTCAAAAAGAAATGAGTTTTTTTCTAAATAATGAAATTTTCATATAATATATTAAAAAAAAACTAGCTAAATAAGCTTGCATACGTTAATTCAGCATTTTTTTCAAAATGCACCGACGTTGCTTGAGAAAACAGGTATTATATTATTATTACTACAGGAGTTACCGAGTTTATTCCTTCGGTAAATATTGTTTTTAATTTGGATAAATAGATTTGAAACCATGAATTTTGTTGAATAACATATGTTTGATGGAATATAAAACACATTTTCAGCGTTTTATTCTCACTTAGAAAATATACACCACTTTGAGACACTCTGCATACTTTTTACTGCTTTTGGCGGTAGATGCGGTCAATTGTTTGCCGATCAAAAATAGGAACGCAGCTCACCAAATTGTGTTGGTAAAAGATTATTATTATTATTTCATCGCTCATTGTCGACATGGCAGCAGCTCGATATATAAAAACAAGAACAAACAAGTGCATTGATACAGGAATTAATGCGATTTAGACTCAAGGGGAAATACCAAATAATCTCGTATAGTGTGGTACGAAATCTTACATCGCTTAATCGAAGTCGATATATAAACTTGATGTGAAATATACTCAGCTTTTGAAAAAAAATATAATAAGAAAAAAAAATCCATGGAAATATGTATGGTAGAAAAACATTCCTCTTCTGTCCTCCCCAGGGCAAACTTTTTCGTAATTTCATGCTTTTGACTAGCCGGTTAATAATTCAATATTTCTGATTCTACAATCCTACGATATTATATCGTAGATTACGTCCGAGAACTCATTAAGATTAATTGGTGAGCAAGATTTTATACGTCAAAATGTTACCTGAAATAAACACAGAAACATTTGATACACAAAACATTTAGCATCAGTTCCATGTCTACAGCGTCTAGTGTCTGAAAAAAAGCTGTAAAATCTGCAAATATTAGGAAATTCGATTTTATCTGAAAAAAACCTAGAAAGTCAACCTCGAAAGCTTGAAGAACAAACCAGGAAATTTTCCTTTTTTAAATTGTTCCCTTTATTATGTATGGACTTGCTCACTGCGACCGGAATCGTTGATTTATTTTCCACTTACATGCTTACTGCTCTACTATACCGAGCCTCGTTCCTCCAAATATCGCCAATTATGATTCCCTGGAGAAGTTTCAATTTTCACTTCCAATGAACGCAGCGCTCTTTCAAACACACTAGAATTTTATCCTTGAAACGAGCTGCCACTCTCCGATGAATTACTTCACACGCATCGTTCACGATCATGCAATAAAATCTTCTGAAAATCTAAACAAATGATATTCACCGTTCCTTTTGCAAAACTAAAATGACGTTATCAACGTGACGCTTACTGTCGTTATCATAATAAAATGCTAGAATTTATTTCGTGGCAGCATTTTTGTTCCATCACTAGTCGCGTAGTGCAACTGTACAGTATACAAACCACACACACACACAACGCAACTCAGAATAATACATTTTCAGAAAATTCGAAACAGTGAGTATCAAACGAAAAAGCTTACACTGCGCCTGGCGAGTGAAGGCGTCATTTCATTTTTTATGAATACTGAAAAACCGAAGGAGAGAGAATGAAAATTGCATGAAGGTGGAATATTATATTGGGATGGTAGATAAAAGCACTGACGTTGATGGTGGATATTTTTCACCTTTATGCAAAAGCGCTGAAAGTTTTCAGGCCTGAGTGTTAAGTTTAAACCCTTTTGAGATCAAATGGCCTGAGATTCTACTTATATTCGATCCAACGACCATCCGCTTGACAAAGCGAATTTTGTAACCTTGCGGCTACGGAGCTCCCTAATAATTGTGTTCTTAGGTTAGAGGTTAGAGTTCCTTTGCCCTCCGCAACCATCATATTGCCATTAGCGAGTGCCTCGTGTTCGGTAATAGATTGATGCAGGGGTCTAGGTTCATAAAAAGCCCGTATCGGCACACCTGTGTGATGTTACCCCGGCATCAACGACCCAGTCCACCGCTCCAACTCGTCCTAGTCTTAATCGTAAGCTGGCCCTTTAAGTACTCCAGGGCTCGCTTCTAGCTTTCTTTCAATCTGCTTACACACTTACGCGAATTGGCGCATTGATTACCTAGTCAAGTCTACTATAAACAGCAACATAGAACAAAGCACCGAATTTTTTCCTTTTGCTTGACGTTGGGGTAGTCTGGGTTCATCAACTTGACAACTCATAGCGAATTTCTTTATTCCAACAGCTCACCTCGTTTTGACCTGGAAGCGCACTAACTGCTGTCAAAACCCTTCTTTATTCGCTCCATTTTGACCTAGTTTTGACCTGCCGTGCTGCCCGAAGCGCACTGTAAAATCTGGCATCTATTTCTTACTTGCGTCTTAAATGGCGATGACGTTTCATTATTCGTCGGCAGTTTTGCCCGCACACAGTGAAATAAAGAAATTCGCTATTAGAGTATGTTCCTTTGCATTTGATTTTACTTCTGAGACTTCAAGCGCTTCTCCCTTCGCGTGCTTATTCCTCTAGGGACATATTAGCCTTCTGCATTGGAGCATATTGGCCTTTGTTGTGCTTTTTTTTGTTATGCAGCCAGTCGTCAGGGATCGGTACGCTTTCTGTTGTATCCCACGAACCTCATATTCAGCACTTGTGAGGCCAGCTTAGTTCAGTTGATGCCAAAGCTTGCAAACCACTGACATCTGGTTTCTCGTGCATCTACGCCTCGTACGGAGTCACCTGAAGCGCCATAATAGGAAGTCGGTTTCCTCAAACAGTTTGCGGTATTCAGATCTTCGGCCTTGTATGGCAACGGGAGTTCCACGTCCAATAGCATACACTTGGCCATCGCATTCAGAGTCGATTTTTTCGCTCGGTGACTTCTTTTTTTGCGGGGGAATGTACGGTGTGGTAAATTTTTATCGGATGACCTCCTGTTTGCAGAATGTTCCATCGATCAAATCTTGAATTCACCGTTTTTGATTGGGTCAAAGGTTGTTTTCATTTCCTCCACGATGTCCATCAGCTTCTCTGCATTGGATTTTTCAAGTGTAAAATAGCCCGTCATGTAGCGAGAGTAACCTTAATCGAATGATCACAGTGAGTGACATTTTTTATCGGCCTTCGCAAGTCGACATGGTCCAAATCCAGCAGGCGTTTCGATTTTTCGTCGCTTCTTTCGAAGCGGTGCAAATTTGGCCTTCGGACAGCATTGTTGGTACGGTGACTATGCCACAAGTGTTGGCAGTTGGCTGTCAAGCGTTTTTCTTCAATCTTAGCCGCTCTGTGGACGTTTTTCAAGACTGGACTGGAATCAACGATCTAATCTATTGCTCCAATTGCTTTTCTGGCCTTGAAAGTGGTTTCGCTACTCCGATCTTCACGACCCATCTTTCATTCCCTGGACAAAGTTTTTCGGTTTTTTTCTGCTCGTTACGGTTATAGTCTTTGCTTGACGGAAATGATTGACTTCTCTTCAGTCTCTACTTCACCAGAAATAGACGCTCAAAATTTCTTCCATGTCGACGATGTTTTTCTCCATGTTCTCGTCTTCACGGTACCACTTGGTTATCAGGTTTAGGAGCAAACATACCTTGGAAGTCAGCGGCGTTGGTTTCTGGAAATTATCCTCGGGTTTCTTCTAGGCTTCAGGGGCGGTCCTCATTTAATGAGGCCATGCTGGCTACTCTCGGTGGTTGGAGGCCATGCTGGCTGCCCTCCATCAAGAGCCCGGTCGTAGCTCATAGTCGCTGGCAGTGATGGAAACGAAACGAATATGATGCAATCATCGTTTAATCTCCACATGTACACATCATGAAGTGTACAGACCGCGACTAAAGTTGAATCCTCTCAACACATAATAAAATGATTATATGGTGCTTAGGTTTCTGGGAGAAAACAAACACATGACTGGACTACATCCGCTCTGAGAAGCGATTCGCTCGTTGCGTTTGTCTCTCCATATGCCGGTCGTTAGGGGAACGAAGAATAGCAGCAGAAGAATATCATGTCGCCTGAGCAGCAGCAGAGGTGTGGTGCGGTGAGAGGGAAAGTGTGGGGGAAGGGACTACTTCGGCAGCGGTTGACTTGAGCGAGTGTAGGAGAGCATACATTGTCATTTTCTTTTTTTTCTGACAAAAAATCATATTCATGAGTAAGAACATAACAAGATCTGATCGCTCTGTGTAACAGAGACGAATAACTTCATATACCGAGTTGTTTGAGAACCATATGTTGTGGTGTACACTAACGACAAGTAATATATCGTAAAAAGGAAAGCAAAGAGAATGAACCAACACCGATACTTTGTTATTCGCATACTGACGACGATGTCAACGCATCTTAGGCTTGCTTTATATGTATTCAAAATCGCTAGAGGTGATCTTTTTCCATCGCTGGTCGCTGGTCGCCGGAATCCAGGGCTTCAAGACTTGCAGGGTTTCTTGGTATTGTTTCCGTCACTGCTCGTTCTGCTGATCTCGTTCCGGGGACGAACTTCCACAGCTCCAGTGGTGCTGAACATCCAACTGCTATAATTCTATAAGTTCATTCACATAGTCTTATTAATCTAATTTCGGCATAGAACTACGTCTCTGAGGACGATCTGTATGGGTGTAGATTGAAAATTTAACATCGGAACAGGGAACGGAATCATATCTAATTTCAAATGCTCATCACTCACTTAGTTTTCAACGGATTCCGATCGTTCTTGCCACAATCGATTGTAAAATTATTTTTGCATTCGCCAAAATGCAGAAAATTTTAAATTTTTGCACTTTTTTGTACTAATTAACCGGGACTGCACTTCTAAGGCATTATGAGAACCTGCTTTTGGCAAACAAATATCATATCATGAGATTTAGAAAAATGTTTAGTTTAGTTTGGAGAAATAGTTATTTAGAAATTTACGAAAAATATAGTCCAGCAGGTGGGACTCGAACCCTCAACTTCTAAACTCCGGTCAGATGCGCTTCCGATTACACCACCGCAAGACGAATAAGTGGACCTTTCCAAATAGCTATTTTGTATCTCTTGTACACTTTATCGCACGTCATCATTTACTCAGTAGAGAGTATTGTTTGGTGGCTGACTTTTGTTTCGTAACTCTCACGTCACAGTGGGGTTTACTGTTTCAGTAAGAGATCGAAAAGTGCCAGTCTGTTGCCGTCTAAAAATAGGTTCACCCGGGTTGACATGATGTCAAAAAAAGAAATAGGAATGGTTAGGAATCAAGTAGAACAACAACTTAACAACCAGCAAAAAAATGACTACCGGCGCGATAAAAATTTCCTCCGCGGGCTGCCGACTCAAAACCATCGGCGGCGGCAGCGTGCGTAAAAGTGTCGGCGGCGCACAGGACTAAATGACACATCGTTAATAATGCATATTACAGAATCGTTTTAAACCGTGTAAATTTGTACGTTAAGTGATATTAACTTAAAGTTGTAAACATAAATATGCATTCACAAATTCACAATACACTAAAGTCGCTTTTTACGCAGGGGATACGTGCCGCGTGAAAAAACCGCGTAAATTCCGGAATCCGCGTGAAAAAAACCGCGTAAATTCCGGAATTCGCGTAAAAAAACCCGCGTTAATTCCGGAATCCGTGTAAAAAACCGCGTAAATTGCGGAATCCGCGTGAAAAACCGCGTAAAAAGCGACCTTAGTGTATATTATATGCTTGTGAACCACACGGAATATTGCATGGCTTCATGTATGTGCATGTGCATGTGTATGCTCCATGTATGTGCTGTGCATGTATGTATTTTTTTTTACAGTGTATCTTAACTGAACGTCAGCTCATAACGCCATGACTGGCTTAAGTCTCAAGTTACAATCTTGAGGTTATCTGGCACTTGATTTTAAGGGGTCTTTTCATTAGTCGGGGGTGATCTCTGAGAAATATTTTTTTGCATCTTGATCCAGTCGACTGATCGAAAGTTTCACGGTGAAATAAATATAGGTGCTATGATTAATATAGGAGCGGTTCCTCTACTCATTCTATTTTCGGCACATTTGACAGCAATATTTTGAGATCATTTAACCTTGGATTTGCACTTTGCCCCTTTTCTACCACGTTTATAGTGGTTTTAGCCCATTTAGCATAAGTTTAACGCATTTACTTTTTTTATCGTAACAGCCCGAAATAAGTATTACTTACTCACTTTACTTTTATAGGGATAGATCATTGAGATCTCATGCTGAATCCAGAACACGTGCCCAAAAAACTTGGTCTTGGACTGCTCCTCTCCAGTTGCCCCTTATCTGCTCAACAATATCAGCGTATTTGATATTTCGGCTTGCAGTTCGATAAATTGCGTTGATTTACATCTGCTCATCACCGACGTTTCGGTCCTTTTCTGAGCCCATTATCAGGCCCTGTTGGAATACGCTATAGACTAGCAGGGCCTGATGATGGTTTGTTTTAAAGGCTTAGAGTTTGGCAGTTTAAGTGGAAAATATTGTGTAATGAAAGGGAAGGGTATCGCTTCATAGGTTTTTCCCAGAAATACAACCAGTGCAAAACCGAACGAGTAGTTTTCCAATGTCGTTTAGTAGAGTTTTGTCCTAGTCTAAGTCCAATTGTATGTAAAATGTTAAATAAATTGTGGGCCCTGATGATGTCCCATAAAAGGACCGAAACGTCGGTGATTAGCAAATAGAAATCAACGCAATTCCTTAGACTGCAGGCCGATTCAATTTCAGTTGAAAACTTGAGTTACAATCACGTATTTCTATACTTCGTAAAGCTAGTGATTCATGTGCCTGCCCTAGATTCCATTTTCTTGTTTCCTCCAAGTATTTATCGCAGGATTCTAAACTCGAAGATTCGAACCGCTTACGATCGGCCGTTCATGTTGTATGTCCGTAGAGCGTCACCGGGAGTATTAGCGTCCCGTAGAATGCAAACCTCGTGCGAACCTGTAGGCTGGCTTACTTCGTTATCACACTGAATTCTGGTTAAATTTCAGTTTCTTCTGACGTAAATCACGATTTTGTTTGAAAGTTATGTGCAATTTGATATTGCACATGAAGTGTGATGAAGGCAATTCTTTTCATGCGATTCGACATAAAATTTTCTTACTGTGTAAGAAAAAACATTTGATCTGACTTTTCCGATTATCAAAATATTTTTATCGTGTTTTACAGAAGAATGAACCACCGTGCGAGATTATTAATAAGTTCGATTTTTTTGTTTATTTTGTTAAATAAGTGCAAAAGATTATTTCTCGATGCCACTTATGAAACAAGCGAACGAAAAACACCTAATTTTGAAGCAGCTGACATTTTTGATTTATGAGGCTTTTATTATGATAATAAGGATGCAGTTCGGCTAAGAAGTTTATTTTGGGAAAGCAAAACATTTTTTAGATTTTATATTTTATGTGAAAGAGTTTTTAACAAAAAATTATAGTTTCACGATAAACTCTTGTCAGTTTAATAGATGCCATAACGACGATATTTAAAACTAATGCTGATTTATTGTTGATTCATCGAACGGTTTCATGGAGTCATTGCGACCCGTGGTAAATATGAAATCCATCAGTTACTAGAAATGGTATCTAACATTTCGAGTACAACATTATCAAGCCCTTAGAAAAAACAGGGCAAAATGTAAAATGTTAACATTTATTTCAACACAATTTGTCACTCAAAACCAATTATTCAAGAAAGACCTGCCACTGAGTTTATGGTTCTCCATTGACCGTATCTAAATGTTATCGCTATATTTGCAACATATCTCTGGTAAAACTCACTTGAATCATTTTCAACACTTAAGATGATCTCTCGACCATAAAATCAGCTCGTACTTCTGTTTCATCACGCCTATTTTTCTCCATGGAGCACGCCGGGCTAACGTGAACACCCAGCGAGCCTCCATCGGATCGGAGCGTTCGAAGTGTGCCATTCCCGCGGGTAAAGCTTGTTCCAAAGATTCAATTCAACAACAAAAACAGCAACCGAGAGCTATGATTTACACGAGACGTCTATAAAAGCTTTTTTTTCGCTTGTACTGACTTTGAATGCAATTTACCACTAACTGTACAGAAAATAGCACTTTATCGTCTGGGCTTCTGCACCAATTACTGCTAGGCAGTAGTAACAGAAAAAAAACGTTGTAAATGCTGCATCGGCTGGCCAGCGGCAAAGATTAGTATGCCCACGATCTAATTCCTCCACGCGTGAATATTCTTCGAGCTCGAATCGCACACTTTTTTTGTGTCCACAGAACTATGACAAATTATCAGTAAATTAATCTCAAAAATTGTTTCAGTAAGTTAAAGTACAATTTTCAACTCGTATTTATATCTAGTCCATTTATACGCTAGATTTAGCGTACAGTAATTATGAACTCTCATTTTACCCTACTTATGCGCACTATGAATCAACGCCCTCACGCTGAACAAGAAAATTTGTTTATAGTGATGTAACCGACATGCATCGAGCGCTTTTCAGTGCTTTCTTTCGATCGCAATCGTTCCCGTTCTTTCACATACACGGTAGCGGTGCAAATTGGTCCTGGTAGGCTGCAGCTGTTGCACCTCGAGGGGGGAAACTGGGTCTCGATCAGTTGCAGCCAGTTACAGCTGGTGATCGGACACGCTTATCTGTTCTGTAGGCGAAGAAAAATCTCCGTATTCTGCGAATTGTTCTCATTGAGTGTTTCGTATTTTTCGCAGGTCGAAGATCAAGGTGTCGACCCTAACCTGCGTGACGGTGATGGTGCCACTCCGCTTCACTTTGCTGCTTCCCGAGGCCATCTTACTGCTGTGCGGTGGTTGTTGAGCCACGGTGCTAAGTTATCCCTGGATAAGTATGGAAAAAGTCCCATCAACGATGCAGCTGAAAATCAGCAAGTTGAATGTTTGAACGCTTTGGTGCAGCACGGAAACCGCGAACCCGATTACGGTGAATCAAAACAACACAAACTCTCCCAACGAATTCAGCCAGAACAGCTGTACGGATCGCCCACTCCACTTTCGGCTCAGTCTGTTACCCCGCAGCAGCAGAAACGGGCATCCAAAAAACAAACCGGCAGCCATCATCATTTCAACAAAAGCAAAGTGTTCAGCCAAAATACGATGATGTCCAAGTCGTCGTCCGGTAGTTCCGACTCGGAACCCTTCTACCTTCATCCACCGACAATAAGGCAAACTAAGGTAATAATCAACAGTTTAGTAATATCACAAAACCTTTAATAAAATTTAATTTCTTCAGGATGGCTTGTATACTCGCCAATCACCGGACAGTTACTACGGCACAGTGCCGCCAAATGACGGTGTCTACATAAATCCAATGCGAAATGGCTCCTCCACCCCGCCCAGTCCAAGCGGAAGTGTTTCGGGTGAATCTTTCTTTTTGCACGACCCTCAGGAGGTTATCTACAATCGGGTGAAAGATCTGTTTGATTCCGATCTTAGTACTAGTACTACCAAGGAGGAACGGAACGGACATTCCCGAGCGATGACAGGTTTGAATAAAACAAAAGTTTCAATAACATTCCATTAACATAAATTTTATTCTTTTCCAGTTCAAGTGGAAGTTCACTCCAGCAGTAGTGGGGCAGCCAGTGGCTCGGATGAGGATTTGTCCGTATCGTCATCCAATTCCGATGCACAACGGAAACCACCGGAAGTTAAACGCAGCAACTCAAAGTCTACCCACGACCATGACTATGAAGACATTTATCTAGTGCGGGAAGAGGCCCGGTATGGCACGAAAACGAGAAACGGTGCCGGCCGCAGCAGATCCAGGGATAGCGGATCACATTCAAGATCGGCCAGTGCCAGCTCGAACCGCAGCAACGACATCATTATGCAACTAACCAATCAGGTGATAAAGTGTTCTTGATTTACAGACAGTACAACCCACCTTCTAACCCACCTCATTGCAGACCGTGGGCAACAAGGAGCAAATGCTGATCAACAAACGAAACAATCTTTACGAGCAGCAGAACGCCAAACACCGATACGACGTACCGCTGAACTACAAAACGACGAACCTTAGCAAGGGCAGTAAATCGGCAAGCCATCACCAGTCGAGCCGAGAGCTGAACATGGCTGCTTCGCGCAACGACAACGCGTACGAAAGCGTCTGCCCACCAGAAGATACCCACGAGCGAACGAAGCTTGCCCAACGCCATTCCATGCTGCATGGTGTCGCCAGTGTGAACAGCAACGCTGGCAAGCAGCTGAAGCGCAACGGATCGATGAACAGAAACGAAAATCAAGGTAAGTCTAGGAAAGCTTTCTGGTGAGCGCAGTCGAGCTTTCTTTTCTCTTTTTACTTGCGGTGGTTCGTCGATCATTGTCGTTAGCTTTCTGGTTGCCAGAAAAGCTTAATGGCGGTTACAAAGCGAAAGGCTTAACTGCACTAAAGCGGCTTAATGCTGGTTGTCAAAATATTTCGAGAAAGATATAATTTATCATACTAAAAGATTGGTTTAATGTTATTATGAGGTATCGGGTCACATATGTTATATAAATTTTCAAACAAATCCAACGTGTATTAATTTAAAAGAAAAAAACTTTGGACAAAAGGTAACGGAAATTTTTCATGAATCTTGAATATCAGGAAAATCCATTGTATAAATTAACAGCAGCTGAAACGAAGTAGTCAGAGAAGCACTTACCAAATGGAATTTTCAAATCCTATTTTTCAAAAACGAGGACTGCGTTTAAAAAAAAGACAATTGCAGCACCATGGAATAATCTGAAATGTTAAGGTGTTGTTTCTAACTTTCCTAACTAACCAATGCACAGTGGGGCGACTCCATACAAGTGCTGGCCAAGCAAAAAAATGTCTTTAAATCATGCAAAATACATGATTTTTATGTAACTTTGGGACGCTGAGTCCAAATTTGATATTATTTTTGCATGAAAATGCATATTATTGATGCCAGTGGAATTTCAATGTTTTTATATATATTATATGAGAAAAATTTTACATCGGTTCCAATATTTTGCAAAATAAAAGGCATATGCAATAAAAAAACATAAAAATATCATTCAGTTATAAAAAAAAATTTAAAAAAACAATTGAAAAATATGCTTTGTGTTGAAAATCACTTATGTCTTTTTTTTTAAGTGACTTATTACATTGCTTTTTTCATCGCATTCTTCTTTTTATTCACTTCCACCTTCATTTTCAAATTTGTGTTCATTTTCAATACAGTTTTAATACATTCAAGAAAGGTTTCCAAAATGCAGTTTCTAATGTCAAAATATTAATTCACTATTTGCATTGTAGAAATTAGCAGGCGATTTATTTTGTCTTGGTTTGGGCTTACACGATTATTTTTACATGTGACTGGTATGATACAAACTTAAAACATGATTTTAGTACTCAGTGCTGGTGATCCAAAACATAAACAATTATTAGTTTTTGATACTGCGTTAAAAAACGAAATATAGATGAGTTTAACTTGTAAATATGAAAATAGTGTGATCAATTATACTGAAACATGTTTGAAAACGTTGTTCTTATCAAACTAATGCGAGCCATTTGTTATTCTGTTGACGGTTTAAATTTACATTTATAAAATCCGATATGTGCCGAACACTCGTTGTTTCTCTTCGAAAGAAGGTACTCTGCGCAGCTCTGCGCAGGATCGGACTAGATGCATTTGAAAGCATTTTTCCAAGCTATCTTTTAAATTTAGTGCCAATAGTGCCAAACCCTGCTGTCAGAACTTTAAACGCTGTTTAATGCAAAAAGTACGCAATTTTTTGATTCCGTTTAATTTTTTGAGTATTACAATGAGATTATGAATTATCGAATGATGAGGATTTATTCTTCACTATTTTATAGACAACTTTTCCTTAGACGTCATCAAGATTCAAGTTACCCTTGAGGTTTCAGCGAATTTCGCAACATAGCATTTTTTTCGCGAAAACGCTAAAAAACGCTGACTCAGTACACTTTGAAAAATCATAGAAAATTCAAAATTTGTTGTATTACTCTAAAAATTTGGATTCTGACACTTCAATAGTATACAACTATTTAAAAAATATAATTGAAATGAAATTCGCATTATCAATTTTGGGTCGATGGCCAGCGATTCCCCACTGTGCAATGAACATCGTTTTTATTTATCTGAACAACATTACTTATTTTTCAGATAAAAAAACTCGATTTTTGAGATAAGAAAAGTTCATTGTTGCAATTTATTCATACATTACTATACTGTAAATCCCCTTTTTCAGAAACGAGCTATTGCGGAATAACAAAAAAAAAAATAGAAATGAAAAAACTGTTCAATGCACAATAGCTGGAGGGTGTAGTTATATTATTGACTTTTATCGCAACAGTATTTATTGAAAATAAGTGCTGGTATGTGGCAAACAAATATGCCATGATGATGAGTAAAAAGCCAATCGTTTGCTTTTTTGAATAAACAAGAATTCTCAATTCTATGAGACCAATCGGGATAAAACTCCCAATAAATTAAATGAATTGTTAGCATAAGATACCTTATTTTCGATTTTCACATGAATGGCTGCTATAATCTCCCAGATGGTCTCGAGGTACGATGCTTTGATCGAGTCTCGGCTCGGGAGTGACTGTTAAGGTGCCGCCACACGGACGCTAATTTCCTTAGTTTCTAAGTCTTAGTTGATTGTAAAAAGCATTTTTTCATCACTGAATAGTATACTATGCACTATTGGGGCATGACGGAGTAGTTCAGGGTCTCTATGTTATAGCTTTTGACAGTACAATCCCGCGTTATGATGAGAAAAATGCTTTTTACAATCAACTATGACTTAGAAACTAAGGGAATTAGCGTCCGTGTGGCGGCACCTTTAGTGTCAGTAGGATCGTAGCGCTAGCCCCGCAATTGTCCTGTACACTAAACAGTTGGCTGCGAAGTCTGTGTATAAATATACAGAAGGTCAAGTTCCGAATCGGAATGTAGCACCAAGGCTTTGCTTTGCTTTGGCTACTATGAGTACAATTTCCATTATCTGCATAACCCATATATGAGCCGTTGAGAGCAAAAATGGTACATGTGCCACTGAGTAACTTTTCAGGAGACGCGATAAACGAAAACAATCGAAAAGTTAATTTTTTTCTAACATAAACGCACTGAATCATTGCTGGAATGGATTCAAAAGACGGTACATGAAACCATAACGAGTTCTGGTTGAAAAATTTACACGAACTTCAATGGAAAAACAAGTAGGGTAAGGTGGGGCAAGATGGGTCACTTAAGCCAAATTTTCAATATCTCGTAACTGAACTTTTTTTTGTTAGGGAATTAGGATTACGTTGTCCATTGATGTGAACTTTTGTATTAACTGAAGTTAGTTTCGGTCTACTTTTCAGATGATTTTATTAATGGTATGTATATTTTAAAAATTACGCTGAAAAATAACAAAAATCAAGTGTTGGTTCGCTTTCACAAAATTTTTAGAAAAGGGGGGGGGCAAGATGGGTCATTTGGCGGGGTAAGATGGGTCACCCTTTCAAACAGAACACAATTTTGATTAAATCTCAAAGAACTTTTTACGGATAGCAAGAATAAAATCTTCTCTTTATAGATAACAAAAATATTGCGTGATCTCGTGCATGTTATATCGCCGAAGGTGTTCAATCTTCCTCGATGATTACTTTCTGTAGCATTTTGAAGAACTTTGCTACTGTCGGCTTACTGAAGCAATGAAAGTTTTTTCCGTAGTGACAACACCAATAGCGTCGAATCTAGCCTTAAAACTGAAACGTTGACAATTAAAAATTCTCAGTTAAAAATCAGCTGTCTATGCGAACTATACTGCCTCGTCTTTGGTGACACATACTGCCCCAATCATTAATTTAGGTCACGATTGTGATATTCATGTTTATTTTACATTTATTTTTTTATAGGGGGGAATGTTTTGTGATGAATTAATTATTTGCTAATATTTATTCAGAATTTTTATTGTGTGTTTTGCCACAAACGGTGACATATCAACACTATTGCATATCTTTACATTTATGTATGCTCAAAAGCATATTATTTAGTACATCATGAGCAAAATTGCTTCTGCAATAAAGGTTTACATCAAATTTCATAGCATACGACGAGAAAACACGTTTTTTTTTCAAAAGTGTGAATCGCCTAAGAATCTTTGCGAAAAAATATTCTATTTATTAAAAACAAGCATGCAAATCTTGAGAAACATTTCAAAAAGTCCTATCTGCTCTGATCGATTTTTTGATCGATCACTTTTATTCAATCACCACAACTTATAAAACATTTTTTATGACACGTAATTTGCACAAGTTGATAGCGGAGGGATCACTCTAGCCTTCTGAACGAAAACTACGCTTAGGTGAGTTACTAAAGCTGAACCATTATCAAAATGAAAAGACGCTTCGGAAAAACGATGAAAGCAGATAGGACCTTTTGAAATGTTTATCTAGAAATATGAACAATGAACACGTGATACAAGCCAAAAATACGTTACGCATCATGCAAAATTAGTGTCGTTACAGAAAAAAAACTTATTTCACGCTCAAAAACGGCAGTGACCCATCTTGCCCCACCTTACCCTACCACTTTTGTTCTATGGGAAAAATAATGACAACTAGAAAACGTTCAGAGCAAAAGTGGTACACGTCCAGTCTAAGCATGGAGAATGCATTATAACTCACTAATCTTAGGACATAGAACATCCATGGTTTCAGCAGAGTTGTCAAACTGATTGAGTACTATAGGATGATGATCTTTTATTTAAGGAATTCTGTCACTTCGTGGAGTTAGTGTATATGTATTTGGTAACAGAAAAAAATTTACATAATCTATATCGACTGGGGCCAATTAACAGGAAAGCAACCTGGTATCTTTAGGATTGTTAAGTAAAGCAAAGCCTTGGTGCTACATTCCGATTCGGGACTTGACCTTGTGTTTATTTATGCACAGACTTCGTAGCCGTTTAGCGTACAGGACAATTGCGGGGCTAGCGCTACGATCCTACTGACAGTCTAGGATTTAGCTGAAGTCAGCCTTGACATAGGTTTCATCGTCCATCAGAAGACACCCGTCGAACTTGGTCTGCACCTGGTCGTAAAGCTTCCGAGCACGGATTTTGGCCACACTATTTTGTTTTATAGTTCGGTTTGGCTGTTTGCTAGCTCCATACGACTTGATTTATTCCTAGGGTCGAATTTTCCTCACGGTATTATGGGCAGTACAGCATTTTATAGTCAAATCACGGTGCGACAGATTGGGATTGCTCTTGATGATCTTGAAAATCTTATCACGCAGTTTCCGGTCGACAGTTCCACTCCGATGATTGGCTTGAGGCTATTGAATAGTCGTCAATGTTCCCTTATACCGTTTGACAACGTGTCATACGGTATTTCTGGTCAATTTCAGTTGTTTAGATAACCTAGATCAGTGGATTCTCCATATAACTGTGCTCCTCTTCCACCACTCTACGGTTTTTTTCCTGTATGGACTCATCACTGCGATCAACAATATTGATCTTCTGTGATACCGCCCGGGTGTTTTCTGTATTCCGCACTTCTATTATTAACAATATCACTATTGACAGTGAGTGACATGATTATTATAATTCGTAATTGTGTGTATGCCCTTCCTTTTTACGTTTTCTTTTCCGAGCCTCCCTGCCTCCGGTCAATATTACCGTCAAATGTAATTCCCTGGAGTAGTTTTAACTGAATGACCCTCTGACCAGTTTAAGTGATAGTGGAATTTATTTTTGTCAAGAAGTATTTGTCGAGGTTTAGCAGAATTCAACGTGAAGGAAAAGTTAATGGGGAGCCTGAGAAAAAAACCCGTGCGTTGACCCTGATTCTACTAAGATTGGAACCCACGACCACCTGCTTGTCAAAGCGAACTCTGTAACCTTGCGGCTACGAAGCTTCCTATCGATCTACGTTTAATACCAATGAAGACGATATATACCGCAAAAACTAAGACCTTGTAATGATGGTGCCACTTTTTTATACGCTTGGCTTCCGTATAGCATCTTCCAATGCGATGTTGAACAATAAGTTTCACAGACCGTTACCCACCTTTAAACCACCTAATGTCACAAAAGCGTCCGATATCTCACCGGCTGCTCTGACGCTTGTTGTGGAATTATCAAGGATGACAAGAATCAGTCTAATCAGTTTTATTGGAAAACTGCTTGCGCATTATATACCATAATTCATATCTCCTAACTGGATCATACGCTGCCCTGAAGCCTAAAAACAGAGAACAGAGTCTGCGAGTTAAATTCTTGAAATTTGTCGAGAATTTATCGCAAAGTGAACATCTGGTTCATGCTAGCCTGCTGGAGCGTCCCTCTCGAAAACCACATTGGTATTCGTCAACAAAGGTTTCCTGCAACGTCCTCTGTCTGTGAAATAGGATGCGGAAGAGAATTTTGTACAGGCTATGTGGTATCTTTTTTTGTAGATTGGGCATATGAGACCTTCCAATCAGTCAGAGGGCAATTCATCATCAGACCACACTCTCAGCATGATCGCCGTTCGCTCCCGGTTTCGAAGTGTTCTGCGGGAATACCGTCCTTCCCAACAGCCTTGTAGTTAATCAGCAATTAAAGCTTTCATCATCTCGTCCATGGATAGTGGATCCACAAGTTTTAAAACAATCTCAATATTGAACCTGCTCCGTTCGACGCCTCCGTCGCCAGCTGGCAATCAGTGTCAAACCACTCATTGAACATGGCTGTTGCAGTTGAGCCCAGCATTTCTCTGTGGTTATGATCGTTCGGTGGATATGTCTTCTGTGGATGTCAACTCGCTCATCGATCCGCTCATCAATTGTTCGAGTTATCTGCAACCACTTCTCCAATCGATAATCATTGGATTTTCAACCGTATCTGCCTCGTTGTCCTCGTTTTCAATACGTTGGGCAACCGGGCGAGGATCTTGCATGTCACGGGATAATACTTATGTAATTTTAAAAAAGCGTCGATCATCGGTCAGAACATGGTCGATCTAAGAGCATGCCACCTCATTTGGGTGCATCCAGATGTGCTTTCGAATATTCCGGCTTGCAAAATAAGTGCTACAGATAGCCTTGCCTCTGACTGCAACGATGTTGGTTAGCCTCGACTGATTATTGTTCTTAGTAGAGTGTAAGAAGTCTTCTTGCTTGATCTGCGCATTTGCATCTCCGATGACGATCTTGGTGTGGCGTCCTGGACGCTCACTACCCGTCTTTTCAATGAGATCTAAGAACACATCCTGCTCGTCATCGAGTTTATCGTTGGTCGGTGCGTACACATTGATTATGCTTTAATTGAAGAATTTGCCCCTAAATTTCAACACGCTTATACTGTCACTGATCGGCCTCAATCAAATGACACTCTGCAACTGTTTCCCAATTAGTATGACACCGACTCCTCTTTCTGCTTTCACGCCGCCACCGCAGTAGATGTGGTACTTAAACGAAGTGTCCGCAATAGGATCTACTCGGTGGGCTGCGATACCTAGTCTTAGATATAGCTGACGAGGCACCACATTTCATGATTCAGCTCCCCTCTCCAGGTCAGACGCTGTTGTACGTCGCTACTAACATGGTGACACGACCTTGTGCGCCCCCTTTCCATATTTTAATGGGCTCTACTAGTCCTTTTCCGAAAATTGACTCCCTTTGATTGAACAATGTTCCACAGTTGTGTTCAGCTGTTTCAGTTTCAAACGACATTCTGTTGAGTGAGTTCTTCCAGTTTCATTTAGGTGATATCCACTACGGTAGTGACCGGTTAACAGACACGTTATTACCAGAAAATCTTTTTTATTGAGATTAAGTTAAATTCGGGCTTTTGCTGTACTCGGTTCGATAAATCTTTTCGCTTGTCAGGATGTATCCAGCTTGATTCTACCATGGACATTTCCCATGTTCTGAATTCAGTCCCAATAGCCCATTCAAAGACTGCGCAAAATGTTTCCGGACTAAAAAAATAATGCTGAATCTTCTCTTGCTAAGCTGTTGGCTTTTTCATTTCCTTTAATGCCACACCCCTTAAAGAGCAACTTCGTTCATACTAAACAATTGTCTTAAAGAAAGAATGCATTCCCACACTAGCCCCGATTAACATATAAAAGCTTTAAGAGCATTTAAAGCTGCTTGAGTGCCAGAAAACAAGCAGATTTTTGCAAAACTGTGTTTCCTTGTAAAACAAATATTCACACATTCAATAATTCCATGAATTTCTGCTTGAGAAACTGTTGGTATAGTTCTACTGATTTTGACCCATGATTGATCCGTTAGTGTGAGACATAATGGAACTTTGACGAAGACTTGTTCCTCCTGGCTCCCATTCATTGCGGCTTGATTTGGCTGTTTTGAAGAGAATGTCGTAGTTTGTCTTCGTTGTCGCTAATGTTACACGTTTCCCGGTCGACACCTCATGAAGATTGGGATAGGTGTTACTAAACATAGGTGGATGACTATAATAAGGTTTCGAGTTGCAGTGGTACAGTTACATTCATGAAAAAGTAGACGTTTCTTGAACGCTTCGCAACTGGCACGCGAATGGAGGTGAGGCGAGGAAGGCCATTCGTGTGATGACATAATATGGGGCAAATTCTGGCGACACCACTCCTCTGTTACTTTCGACTAATGTGAAGGGGCAGAATCCTGTTAAAAACAGTAATTTCCATCAACAATCAATGTCGAAGATGGAGTAGCAAGTCGTTTTTCCAAGCATCCTCGATTTCCCAATAAAATTGATTTTTACTCCTGACTCAATAAAAAGTAGTAGAAGCTTGACATTTTGTGAAATTACATTTCACACCATCACATCTTGGAACCGCTGCACTGCCAATTTATTTTTGGGAACACCAGCAAGGTTCGCTGCATCTACTCTATCATTCTATTCATTGTGAGTATTTTGCAACAGACACAATTTTTCATCGGTTTATTTGAGTTATTTGAGTTTCGGCGTACTGTTATTCAGCCATCGTCAGATATGACAAAACAACATTCTTCTCCCACCAGTGTGGTTTGCTTACTCCTTTGTTTTTACTTTTCATCGGGAAAGAGAACATCGCAATCAGCGGGTCACTGCAGCAACTCTTTGCCTCCAACCACTCTAGCCTTCTCTTGCTTCTCAGGCACGATTTACATTCAGTTTTTAATACGCTTCGAGTTTTTAATTAATGTTAATTAACCAATAGTGGACCCCTATGCTTTATCAACCTATAGTGGACCACACGCCAGAATAACTAAAGTTATGCGAAAGTTCGAGAGATTTTCAGAATACTTCCAGTTTCCCGATGGAAACATGTTGTCCAGCCAATCTGCATCACAAATTACTAAAAATTCCGATTTTGCTAAGAGAAATTGGGTTAATTCTGGATGTTCTGGATCGATGTATGGGAAATATTCAGATCCTGATCCATCCCTCGCCCTAATTGTGTTGGATTCCACCGAATTCGTTCTCTTATGCGTTTCATCATCATTTTGGTCCTAACCGTTGGTTAAGGTCCATTCCATTCGTTTACTATATACGGTAAATCATATTATTAGCTTGTAGTAGACCACCCGACTGTTTGTAGCTCTTAACATTAACCGATATTTATAAAGTTTTGTGATGTAGATTAGTTGTATTACAGCTAATGCTTCCCAATGGAAGTTTTCTGAAAATTTCTCGAGTTTTCGCGTAAATTTAGTAAATCGTGCGGATGGTCCACTTTATGAAAGGAGTCCACTATTGCTTAAATTACTCTACGTAACCGTCTCCTTGAATCTTCTTATGGAGTGGGTGATGAATCTCTCGTTCACACCTATGTGTTTGAGCCGTTTCAAGATCTCACACGATCTAAATTTCTTCCAATGTAAATCTACTACCAGGTCTCGTTTTGCGTCCAATAATCACATTTGTCAAATGCCAGATGATTAGGGTAAATTAACCTACAGTTGATCCTTTTTTCTATAGTGGACCACTCGCCAGATTTACTATATTTACGCGAAAATTTATGCGAGAGTTCGTGGGATTTTCAGAAAACTTCCATCGGAAATCGTCTTATCTAGCCAGTCTGCATCATAAACACGAGAAACATTCTTTAACTCTCTAGTGCCCAGGCCCGCCTTTAGACGGGCTGCAGTAAAGTCACTCAAAATCTTTAATATGTACTTAAAAAAATGTTTATAAAGATTTATAGTAATTTTACTGAAGCCCGTATAAAGCGGAATTGGGCACTTGAGGGTTAAGTTCCGGTTTATGTTAGGAGAAATTGAGTTAATCTGACGAGTAGTCCTTTATAGAAAAGGGATTCACTAAAGGTCAATGTACCCTACACGGTTAATTGAGTGGTCTCCGTGGTTCTGTGGTTAGCGAATCGGACGGATAGCTCTCCCACACGGTTGTGATGTCGGGTTCGATTCCCGATCAGGTCGAGGATCTTTTCGAGCTGGATACGTTCAAATGAAAAAAAAAAAAACACTGACAAGCAACCTTTGCAACTCTGTAAATTTCTCATCAAGTAGGCCTAATAGTGTTAAAACAGCATTCCAGCTGTCCTGCACTGCCCATAATCGCATATTTGTAACATTTGCAAAATTGGTTGTTCGAGCAATTCGCACTTTTATATTTGGACCTTAAATGCATTGTTACTAATATATTCTCGCAAATAGACACTTTAACTAAACTTAGTATCATGAAGAAAGCACTACTTTACACTATGTATACATTGAATATTACTTTTGAAGTCAAATTGGTTGAAATTTTTGCAATGATACATTTATGCCGTCACTCTCAAGCTACTTTTGGAATATATCACATGGAAAAAGAAGTTTTTCATATATTCAACAAGCATGAGCTGAACATCAGAAACGGATCACCGGTGGTTGGTTACCGGACCAGAATAACTTCCGAGTTCTAAAGGATGCAGATGTGGATTTGGATGGAAACTTTTTCGACAAAAAAGTTGAAAAAGTTAAGTAGTGTGACAATTATGCTGTTATTTACGCTATGTGACAAAACAACTTGGTATTTTTTACGACTTTTTTCACACAAACATAAGCATATTTTTCCAGATGTAAAAAGTACATACTATTCTAAGCATTTCCCAATAAAAAGCACGAAATCCATAAAATGTCGAATGTTACAGTTATGCGATCACAGGCAGTGCAGTCATTGTGAACTTCGAAGATTTCAAAATATTCTAACTCTTTCGCTTGTCTCGTGCCATTTGTTGCAAACATATCACACTCGTAGTTGCGCAATTTGACAATTATAACGTGACGTTTTTAATTTTTTGATTTACCCGTGTGTTCTTAATTTATTGATCGTTAAATAGTGACGTATCGTTCGATAAAACATTTCCGAGCAGTGAAATTGTGAAGTTTTCCACCAAAAACTCATCTGCTTGATTTTACAAAAATTTTGTGCTGGTGTATTAGCTTGAAAATAAACATTACAACAAACAATGGAGTTTGTTTGTGACAAGTGTGCCAAGCCAACTAAAGAGACCGATTGCATTAAATGCCAGGACGTGAGACGGTAGCTCACTTTAAATACGCTGGTCTGAACAACCAGCACCTTACAAAGCTGAAGGCTTGCACTGACAATATTCTCTGGTTTTGCGACGGTTGTTTGAAATTGCTGAAATTCGCTACTTTTCGTCTCACGGTTGCTGCACTTGGCAATACTATTGCCGACTTGATACAGCAGCAAACAAATGCCATCAACGAACTAAAGGCTGAGATGCGTAAAGAAGGAACGAAAAACATCAGTGTTAATGGGATAGCTGAAGTTACACCCCGCGGCTATCGTAATAATTGGCCAGTTTATCGTCCAACACCAGTACGTCGTCGAGAAGATCAATCAATTTCTAACCGAGACGTTATAGTCGGAACGAAAACAAACCTGTCAACGATAGTTGCCACTGTTCCTGTAGCAGAAAAAAAGTTTTGGGTTTATTTATCCAGAATCCTTCCTGACGTTACAATCGAAAACATTCAAACAATGGCGAAAGAATGTTTACAGTGCGACGAGGCACCCGATGTCGTGAGATTGGTGAAAAGAGATGTGGATTTAAAATCGCTTCGCTTCATATCGTTTAAAGTTGGCGTTGATCCTACATTGAAAACGGCTGCTTTGGCACCAAGTACTTGGCCTACCGGTATTTTGTTCAGAGCATTTGAGGATTTCGGAGCAAAAAACGATCGCGGAATAGTGCCAGTTATGCCACTGGCGAACACATCAATTGTTCCTTAAATGAAATTTCTCTTCCACCGGGGGATGCTGGGGGCCAGCGGGTCCCCTGTCCAGTTAAGTATATGTGTTTTAACTGCCAACCAAAAACTGAGGAAATGTGCGATTTTTCTAGCCGATCTGACCAAAATATTGTTATTCACGGAAAAGTCAACTTGCTACTACCTACTCGTCCCGCGCAGCATTCAGTTTACCGCAGTGACACACCGATTACCGAATCCCCCGCTTCAATCGATTCGCCAGTTTGTATCGACGACCAGTTTGTCTTTCTCGGATCCACCCCGGGACGCACTAAATCACGCAACATGGAAGCCCCTAATCCGCCCATCACAGTCGCGCCACTGCAGCCAGCGCTCATCAGTCGTCCCGGTCCTGTGTTTGAGTATGAAGAAGGGGTCTTCCAGCTTGCTACTACTGGCAAGTATACTTCTGTTTGCAATAATTCACCACCTGATATTCCCGCACCCCGTAGTCAATCATCAATCAATCAACCCGTCATCGAGGCCAACTCTGGACTACGGATAATCTACCAGAATGTTCGGGGTCTACGGACTAAAATAGAGGATTTTTTCTTGACCGCTCCAGAATGTGAGTACGATGTCATTGTACTAACTGAAACGTGGCTGAATGCCCAGATTCATTCAGTGCAGCTGTTCGGTTGCGCTTTCACCGTTTACCGATGTGATCGCAATCAGAATAATAGTTCCAAGACGCGTGGTGGTGGAGTCTTGATTGCTGTTTCGAATCGCTTCAGTAGCTACATTGACCCTACTCCAGTTTGCGATACATTGGAACAGCTTTGGGTAATTATTACAACGCCGCTCTACAGAATCAGTGTCGGTGTTATTTATTTGCCCCCTGATCGTAGGGCTGATGTTAATGCCATCGATAATCACATCCAGTCTATCGGATCTGTTATGTCCAACTTGAACCAAGACGATCTTTCGTTGTTATTTGGTGACTATAACCAATCGGGATTGATTTGGAGCCGCTCAAACAGTAGTTTGCCAACTATTGACTATCTTCAATCGCAAATCTCAGCTGCTTGTTCTACCCTGCTGGATGGATTCAGCCTTCACCATTTATCTCAACTTAACTACGTCACGAACAGCAACGAGCGTCTCCTCGATTTGGTTCTGACTAACTTCGAAACCCGGTGTGAACTCTCTGAGGCAGATGAGCCGTTGGTACCTCTCGACTCAAATCATCCAGCATTGGACTTAACAATCCATCAAACGGTACCAGTTCAATTCGAGAAATACCCAACTGAACCAAGTTTAGATTTCCGCAGAGCCGACTTCGAGACTTTGAGCACGGTTATTTCGCAAATCGATTGGCAGTTTTTAGAAAATGACCCTCCTCTTGACGACGCAATCGACTTTTTCAACCATGCCATTTAAAACGCACTTGCACACTGTGTTCCCCCTCGCCGACCGGCATCAAAACCCCCGTGGTCAAACTCTCGTTTACGGCAGCTTAAGCGACAACGATCCTTGGCTCTGCGCAGATATTGCAAAATGCGTGACCCTCTAACGAAACAAGCGTTTAATCACGCTAGCAACTCCTACCGAATTTTAAATCGCTACCTGTACAAACGACATACTATTCGGATGCAGAGCTGTCTAAGACGGAACCCTAGGCTTTTTTGGACATTTGTCAACAGCAAGAGAAAGGAAGTGGGCCTGCCGAAAAATATGTTTTTGGGTGATAGACATGGCAACACGGTTCTAGAGAAGTGCGCACTATTTGCCCAGCACTTCCAGCAGATTTTTCGTAGCTCTATTGCTACAACCGCAGAGATAAGCTCAGCTCTAGATTGTGTTCCTAGCGACGTAATTGAGTTTAGCCCATTCCTGATAACCAACCGTGAAGTAGAAGCTGCAAAAGAAAAAATGAAGTCCTCTTTTGCTCCTGGCCCTGATGGCATACCTTCCTGCGTTTTGAAAATATGTACAGCTGTTTTTCTTCGCCCGCTTAATTTACTATTTAACTTGTCGCTTCGGCGATGTGCTTTTCCTGCCAGTTGGAAATTGTCGGTTATGTTCCCTGTTCACAAAAAAGGTGACAAACGCGATATACAGAATAACAGAGGCATTACTTCTCTTTGCGCTTGTTCAAAAGTATTCGAAATTATAATTTACAACGCACTCTTTGCTAGTTGCAAGCATTACATCTCGATGAAACAACACGGCTTCTATCCAAATCGTTCTACAACTACCAATCTCGTACAATTTACTACTACATGCATACAGAACATGACTGAAGGTGCCCGAATCGACGTAGTTTATACAGATTTGAAAGCTGCGTTCGATCGCGTTGACCATGGTGTCCTGCTCGCCAAGTTGGAGAAATTAGGAGTTGCTTCTGCTCTCGTACAATGGCTAAGATCCTATTTGGTAAATCGAACGCTGTACGTTAAAATCGGATCACAACATTCTACACACTTTTCGAATCTATCCGGCGTTCCGCAGGGTAGTAATTTAGGACCACTGCTCTTTGCACTGTTCATAAATGACGCATCCTTATTACTGCCAAAGCCAAGCCGAATGTTTTTTGCTGACGATGTCAAATTAATGCGGATTATACGAAGTATCGCTGACTGTCACGAACTCCAGCGGCTTATCAACTTTTTTTATAAGTGGTGTACCAACAACCTGCTAACAATCAGTATCCAGAAATGTTGCGTAATCTCTTTCCATAGAAAAAATGATCCTATAACGTTCAGTTACACCATGTTTGACCAAACATTAACAAAAGTTAACCAGGTTCGAGACTTGGGTGTTACTTTAGACGCATCGCTATCATTCAGGGCGCACTACAACGAGATTATTGCAAAGGCGAATCGACAACTTGGATTAATCTTTAAGATAGCATCGGAATTCCGCGATCCACTGTACCTTTGATCACTGTACATCTCCCTGGTCCGTTCTGTTCTCGAAACGAATTCGGTAGTGTGGTGTCCTTTCAACGCAAATAGGATAACAAAAATTGAAGCCGTGCAACGGAAGTTCGTACGTTACGCCCTACGTTCTCTGCCATGACAAGATCCGCAGCAGCTACCGGACTATTCTGATCGTTGATGACTTTTAGGCATTGAAAAACTGCATAAAAGACGTTTTGATGCACAGGCTACCTTCGTATTCAAAATTCTTGCTGGTGAGATTGACGCCCCAAGAATTTTAGAGCGATTAGATTTATATGCTCCAGAACGATCATTAAGACGAAGAAATTTTCTTTCTCTGCCCCAGCGTAATGCATCATATGGACAACATGATCCCGTTCGCTTTATGTCAGCAAGCTTCAACACCGTTGCAGCCTCATTTGACTTTAACATGTCGGTAAATATGTTCAAGCAACTTCTCCGTAGTCGACAAGCATAAACATTCTCCAGAAGTGATTTTTATTACTTGTACATCCTAGTTTCAGTTTATCATTAAGACCACCTATGTGTCAGATGATGTGATATTAAACAAATAAACAAATAAACTCTGAAGTAACGCTTGTAATAATCGTAATTATTATTCAGGAACACGCTTCTACAATAATGCTATGCTTCGTTTTTTATCAAAATTCTATTAGATTACATCATCCTTATGATACGAAAACGGGGAATTAAATAAACGGAGAGACAAATTAAAACATTTACTCTGGCCTCTGCTCCTGAGAAAAACAAAAAACGATTTAATTTTAATGCAATCAACGACGTATTTTTCGAGATGTGCTCTGAATAAACCGAACCTATTTTATTTAAATTCACCAATCAACAACCTCACAAAATTAGTCTCTTTTGTTTTGGCGTCGCGTAACACCCTGTTTGGATATCTGTTACATCGCACATCGGCATTTATTGTTCATCTCCGCTCATTACCGTTGATACTGTTTATGGTAGTTGAATTGTCTGTTCAATTGTTTACCTTTCATGAAACTCTGCGTGCTACGATCTTCCAAAAAAAAAACTCCAACAATCAGCCAGTGAGCCATTAGGCCACACGAGGTAATCTCAGTTGAGCACAGCCTCAGTTGAACCCGCCTAGTTTGAAGCTCCATTAGATGATTGCGAATTGCTGGGTTTTAAAGTGTGGTTCTACAGTATTTGTATAATCCACCGTTAGACAGGCTCGCTAAACCTCCCTTGCCGAATGCATAATTATGTTTGGTTAGTAGTAGAAATAAAACTCCAAATATCGTACATCTAACCAATCCCCCCCGGTAGCTTTCCAACCGAGCTAACAATGGTTGGATAAAATAATAATAGAGTCAATAACTATGCCGTATTATGTGATCAAAAGTACCCTGTGATCAATCGTTGCTTCGGGTGAGGTCCGCGGGCCAAACAAAACGAATCGATTTTACTCCCTTCCCTCGTCGATGGTTAACTGTAAGCGCTTGCTCATAGACAGGTATGCTTTTTGCTGTTGGTGACAAATAAATACACTCACCATAACGAACCTAATTGAACCAGTTTTGTTTGAAATGCCTTGATTAGATTAACTTTTGGGAACACTAATAGAACACAAAATTATTAAATTGAAACCACTTTCAAAGAACAATGACCGATATTCGGAAACAGAAAGTTTTTCCTCGGACCCATTATCGCTCCCAAAACATCACCGCCACACCGGGACGGCTGTATGGGATTTCTGGGTCTCTCCGGTGCCATGGGAAAGCTAGCAAAGTACCACCGATCATTTAATTATGCCGATTTCTTGCGGCTAGACTGTTACACAGCAGCTGTGGTGCACACCTCAGTTTGATCGCATCATTCTGATATTGGAGATGAGTGGTAAAATAATATCGAAAACCATCTTCCTGTACTAAGGTGTACTTCTTGTGCAACACATTTTAGTCTGCGAAACTCAGACTCACCGTTAAAGTTTGTTTATTTATTTTTTTAAAGTAATAGCAGATGAACCCGATTTAATATGCTGGAATGGAATGTCTCAATTGGTAAAGTTTCAAAAGTTTTATTATTGGGTTATTAAATTTAAAAAAATATTATATTCAATTGAATATAGGTCGATTCACAGAGAAAAAAATCAACGAATTGACTCTGATCGTACCAAAATTTCAGCGTGATCGAACCACACCGCAGTAAACACTATTTTCTCTAATTCAGTTGAAAGGGAGACCCGAAATGATTCGGCGGAAAACATAGATGAGAAAAAAAACTAGTAACATAATGTTTTGCACCAAGTGAAAATCGTTTGCATCTTTTACTCTCATTTTCATTTTTCTTTCTTTCTTCCATTTACTTTTTTTTCGGTTCCATGCTGGCGCGTTGTTTCGTGTGCGTTTGCTCTCTCCCTCGCACCTTTGTGGTACCGCTCTGTGCAGCCCCAGTGGGACCCCCACCGCCACCTCTGCCACCACCGTTGAAGGCACCGTCGCAGGCGGCCCACTACGGGACCGGCGGCGTCAGTCAGACCAAGTCCGGCTCGATGACGAACGGCAATAATTTCTATCTGCACAAGCATATAAACGGTGGCAGCGGCGGATCGCAGCAGAACGCGATGAAGTATAATACTAGTGCCAGTGTCGGTAGTGGCGGCACCTCGGGCTCCCAGAACAACACTCAGCACGATTACTACAATCAACTGCCCCAGCAGCAGCAACAACAACATCAGAATGGAACAGAGGGACCAGATTCGGACTCCGGATTGGAAGTGGTAGAAGAGTCCACACTTAAGCCATCGGATTTGATCCGAGGAAACCACAACCGCAGCATGTCCATTATATCAGGTAAGTCCTACAAAAGCCGAACTGGAAACCAAAATTGCATTTCAAAGAGAAAACAGTGTAAAAAGTGGGTTCGCATGAGCGCTGGAAAATCAATCGTGACAATAGTGTGATCTAGGAATTCGTGACATTGATGGTGATTTGAATGAAAAATATCCCGCGCCTGAAAAACAGCCCGTCGAAAGAGCAACAGTAACAACAACAGATCAGGCGGAGAAAGTGAAAGGATACACAGGCAGAGCAGTTTTTCGCGCGATAGTTGTGTTCGGTACGTACAAGGCAGTATCGCGTCTGAAAAGCTCATTAAAATGTGTTATCGCGAGCAAGCAAACAGAGTGCAATTTAAGTGAAATTCAAATCTTTCCATGTGGCCACTACTGGGATCGGAACGGTGCGCGATGCCGTACGCAGACGGGTAGCGGCGGTGATGGCCAGCTGGCAGGCAGGCAGGTAGCAGACGTGTGGAAAACTGAATCATAAACGACTCGATTATAGTGTGGTGTTGCTCGATCGAGATCAGTGTACTCATTTGTATGTTAAGGAAAAATCCAAACGGACCGAACAGCAAATCTTCGATCAAATGCTTTTCTACACTTCGGAGCTAATTCGAATCATGCCAGCAAGAGCACGATTACCAGCGGACCGTAAGTGAATCTACTTAACATGATTTCAGCTAGCGAACTCAGCTGCCCAGCATGATACGATACTCTGCAGTCTGCGGATAACTTTAGTCGGAAGAAATTATGCTCCGCGTACACTTAGAGTCACTTGCCCTTATGCATTCTAGAGTTAGTGCTCAGGTAAGCTAAATTTCCCATGATCGTCTGAAAAAAGAAATTATCATATTCGAAGTGTCAGACAAAAAAAAGATGGTTCGCATTTCATGCTAAATTAAATTTTGAGTTAATGCTATCCTATCTGGGAAAGTATCCACACTTTTTTACTGAGTGTCGAAGCAACCAAGCAAAACGCCTCCATTTAAATGATAGGTCCATGAGAAAACAGTAAACAGTAGCAAAATAATCATTTTTAATATGTTCGAAAACAAGAAATCTGGCAGAAAAAGTCACCCTTGCAACCAACCGTGCAAGACGTGAATATGAATGTGCAATCAAATTGATTTAATTTTTTCCAGAAAAAAAAGGTTGCCCAACCAACTGGAAATGAGGCATTTTATTAGCCATTTCGATTTGTTTAAAATGATTTTTCTGGAATTTTCAGGATGTTAAACATTGAGATTAGGCTGGGTTTTTTTTTTTTTTGAAACTGTATTAAACGAGAAGAATCGCTCAATGAGGTAAACCATAACGATTGCTCTTCACTTTCTTTATTGAAATTTTGGCAAAAATCAAATAACTCGAGTGTGGATTATTTTTACTCTACACTCCTTCGCTCACCTTATCACACAGGATCTGAATTCGCACAACCATTCGGCAAATACAAACAACCTTTCGTCAAATTCAAATACATACGATTTTTTTCCAATATTTCTAAACGAAATTTAGACAAATCCCTAAAAGTTGACAACATTCCTCTATCTCTTTTTATTATTTAGGTGTAACGATTTATAATGAGAAATGGTTAACCCTCTAGACCTTTTCAAAGGTTAATCAAGACTAATTTTTGAAAAACTAGGTATGCAAAATTGTCTAATTTAGCAAGTCCTGCACACCCACAAAGTATTCATTGAATTCTGATCGACTGCTACGGAATTTCTGGTCGACGCTCCGTCACAATTCACTTTGTCTTCCTGTCTCGAGTAGTGGTAGTATGTATGGCCTAGGACAAGGGGGACCCGAGGGATTTGCCCCCGTTGACCTCCCCTTCCCTGTAATCAGGGCCTGGTTTTGAACATTTGTTTCGGTTCAAATTATAAAGAAATAAGAAATCAAAAGAAATAATTATCGGTTTCCGTTAGACTCTACTAGAAATTTGGGAAATAAATATTGACTCAATATTTATTTCCGAAATTTCTAGTAGAGTCTAACGGAAACCGATAATTATTTCTTTTGATTTCTGAAATCAATCTGCTAAGACGCTCAGTATAGATTTTCCAAATTTTTATATAAAGAAATAATTATATTCCAATCGAGTTTGTCTTTTCTCCTTAGAGAATTACTAACAAGTGAGAGAATGTTTTTTTTTATTTTGGAAACAACTGCTTTCACACTGGTGAGCAAATCGAGGCACGTGCTTGAAGAGAGCAGTGAATCCTGTAGGAGCTTACAAAAATACCGTGATGGAATCTGATATATCTCTCCTGTCCTGAGAGCCTCTAACATGAGAGCCATTGTGCACAATAACCACACAACAGAGCTCACTGCAGTGATTTTATAGCGAGTCACTTGAGCATATATCAAATGAGGGGAGCTTCTGGGTTAGGAAACTAAATTGCGTTTGCTTCACATCTCGACACTGAAAAAAAACTAAATCTATACACCACTCCGCATCACATTCTTTTACGAGAAGACTCAAAGTTTTCTCTATTGTACTAGCAGTGCACACTGCGGTGTACTTCTGCGAATTTTGACTAGAGTGATTTGTTTTGCTCGGCTGTGGGGTGATGTGATTTATATTTTTCTGCGAGCGGCAGAAGCACAGCACAAAGCAAAAGAAAGAAGGTGCAAAAAATTACTCCCTGCAGCGCGTTTGCCAAAAAGTAAGTGCACGCTCTTTTTACAGTAAAACAGGATAATCACTAGCTCGATTCCAATGATGTACATTAACTTGAACAGTATTTTTAAATCAAAAAATCTATAGTGCTCAACTTTCTAACGGAGTACGTCGAGATATATGAAAATTAGGTTTAAAAAATTTGAACTTATCATGGCGTACTTTTTTCGTAAGTTGTTCGTTATTCTTCAGTAACAACCATAGTTTCATAGGAATGTCAAATCAATATTACACAAATCACTCTCGAAATATAGAAGATGGATTGTTTTTTTTAGTATTCGAGCGCCCATGAAAACTACTCGAATGCTCTTGCATTGTTGTTGACAGCTGAATGGCTCAAAAAGGAAAGAAAAGATTTTCAACTGAAAGCGAAGGTTGACAGCGTCATTGATTGGAAAAGACTTTAAGTGGCTGCGGGGTGGGGATTAATTTTTGATCAAAACCTGTGTTTTAATGATTGCTGCCACGTTCTCCCGCGTGTCCATTGCAGTTCCCACTGTGGCTCGCAGTGGATCAAAGAGCAAGTGCAGTCCTTCCCACTACATGCACAATATAATATGGTTGATTTCGATTAAAGGTTCAGGGCACCGTCAGTAACTGGAGTTGACGATGATGATTGCCTGTCAATGTGTAGGTTTGCCACTTGTTTTAGCTTTTATTTGTTTTTCTGGCATTAAAGGTTAAACGATCCGAAACAATTTTTTTTTGCGGGGAAAAAATAATGAAAGCATTTTTTGCACACACCAACTTCAAAAAGTCTAATGTCTAAAGTCTACAGTCTAAAGTCTGGAGTCTAAAATTCAAATTCTTAAGTCTAAAGTCTGACGTCTTCAGCCTAGGGTCTACAGTCTATCGTCTAAATTCTAAAGTTTTAAGTCTAATGTCTAAAGTCTAAATTCCTAACTCTCAAGTCTAAAATCTAACTTATAAAGTTTAAAGTCTAAGGCCTAAAGTCTTAGGAAGTCTAAAGTCTAAAGACTAAAGTCTAAAGACTAAAGTCTAAAGCCTAAAGTCTAAAGCCTAAAGTCTAAAGACTAAAGTCTAAAGTCTAAAGTCTTAAGTCTAAAGTCTAAAGTCTAAAGACTAAAGTCTAAAGTCCAAAGTCAAGAGTCAAAAGTTTAAAATCTAAAGTCTAAAGTTTAAAGTCTAAAGTCTGAAGTCAACAGTCTAAAGTCTAAAGCTTAAAGTCTAATGTCTAAAGTCTTGAGTCTTGAGTCTCAAATTTGAAGTCTAAAGTCTAAAGCCTTAAGTCTAGAGCATGAAGTCTTAAGTCCAAAGTCTAAAGTCTTAAGTCTTAAGTCTATAGTCTAAAGTTTGAAGTCTGAAGTCTAAAGCCTTAAGTTTAAAGTTCATTGTCTAGAGTCTAAAGTCTAAATTTTGAAGTCTTTCGTCTAGCGTCTAAAGTCTAAAATCTAATATCTAAAGTCTTAAGTCTAAAGTCCAAAGTAAAAAGTCCAAAGTCTAAAGTCTTAAGTCTACAGCATGAAGTTTAAAGTCTAAAGTCTTAAGTCTGAAATCCTAAGTCTAAAGTCTAAAGTCTAAATTCTAAATTTTGAAGTCCTACGTCTAAAGTTTAAAATCTCAAGTCTAAAGCATAAAACCTAAAGTCTAAAGTCTAATAATTAAAATCTGAAGTCTAAAGTCTAATAAATAAAATCTGAAGTCTAAAGCCTTAAGTTCAAAGTCTAAAGTCTAAAATCTAAAGTCTAATGTCTACAGATTAAAGTCTTAAGTCTAAAATCTGAAGTCTTAAGTCTAGAGTCTAAAATCTAAAGTCTCAAATCTGAAGTCTGAAGTGTAATGTCTAAAGTCCAAAGTCAAGAGTCAAAAGTCAAATGTCTAAAGTCTAGAGTTTAAAGTGACAAGAGTCAAATCTGAAGTCTGAAGTCTAATGTCTAAAGTACAAAGTCAAGAGTCTGAAGTCTAAAGTCTAAAGTCTAAAGCTTAAAGACTAAAGCCTGAAGTCTAAAGTCCAAAGTCTAAAGTCTAAATTCTAAAGTCTATAGTCTAAAGTTTAAAGTCTGAATTCTGAAGCCGTAAGTTTGAAGTTCAATGCCTAGAGTCTAAAGTCTAAATCTTGGAATCTTTCGTATAGATTCCAAAGTCTAAAGTCTAATATCTAAAGTCTTATGTCTAAAGTCCAAAGTAAAAAGTCCAATGTAAAAAATCCACAGTAAAGTCTAAAGCATAAAATTTAAAGTCTGTCTTTGTAAAGTCTAAAGCATAAAATTTAAAGTCTAAAATCTAAAGTCTGAAGTCTAAAGTCTAAACTCAAAAGTCTGAAGTCTAAATCTAAATTCTAAATTTTGAAGTCTTACGTCTAAAGTTTAAAGTCTTAAGCCTAAAGCATAAAACCTAAAGTCTGAAGTCTAATAATTAAAATCAGAAGTCTAAAGTTCAAAGTCTTAAATCAAAAGTCTATATTTTGAAGTCTTTTATCTAGAGTCTAACGTCTTAAATCTAAAGTCTGAAGTCTAATGTCTACAGATATAAGTCTAAAATCTAAAGTCTGAAGTCTAAAGTCTAAATTCTAGAGTCTTAAGTCTAAATTCTAAAGTCTCAAGTCTGAAATCCAAAGTTCAAAGACTAGAGTCTAAAGTTCGAAGTCTAAAATCTAAAGCCTAAAGTCTCAAGTCTAAAGTCTTTAGTTTAAAGGCTGAAGTCTAATGTCTAAAGTCTGAAGTCTAAAGTCTAAAATCTAAAGTCAAATATCTAAAATCTAAAGCCTAAAGTCTAAAAACTAAAATCTAACTAAAAAACTAAAAAAAAAATAAAGTTTAAAGTCTAAAGTTTGAAGTTTAAAGTAAAAAGTCTCAAGTGTAAAGTCTGAAGTCTATAGTCTTAATTCTAAATGTTGAAGTATTACGTCTCAAGTCTAAAGCATGAAGTCTAAGGTCTAAAGTCTAAAGTCAAAGTCTAGAGTCTAAAGTCTAAAGCATAAAGTTTATAATCTTAAGTCTACAGCATAGAGTCTAAAGTCCAAAGTCTACAGCATAAAGTCTAAAGTTTAAAGTCGGAAGTCTCAAGTCTAAATTCTTAAGTCTGAAGTCTGAAGTCTTAAGTCTAAAGTCTGAAGTCTAAAGTCTAAAGTCTTAAGTCTAAAGTCTGAAGTTTAAATTTTGGAGTCTAAGGTCTGACGCATAAAGTCTAAAGTCTAAAGTCTAAAGTCTAAAGTTTGAAGTCTGAAGTCTGGAGTCTGAAGTCTGAAGTATGAAGTCTGAAGTCTTAAGTCTAAAGTCCAATGACTAAATTTTGAAATCTTACGTCTAAAGTCTAAAGCATAAAGAATAAAATTTAAAATCTAAAGTATAAGGTCTAAAGTCTAAAACCTAAAGTCTAAAGTATAAAGTCTAAAGTCTAAAATCTGAAGTCTAAAATCTAAAGTCTAAAGTCTAAAATCTAAACTCTAAAGTCTAAAGTCTAGCATCTAAAATTTTAAGTCTAAAGTCTAGAATCTAAAGTCTGAAGTTCAAAGTTAAAAGTTTAAAATCTTAAGTCTTAAGTTTAAAGTCTAAAGTGTAAGGTCTAAAATCTAAAGTCTAAAGTCTAAAATCTAAAGTCTAAATTCTGAAGTCAAAAGCCAAAAATTTTAAATCTGAAGTCTTAAGTCCGAAGTTAATAGTCTTGTATCTGAAGTATAAAGTCTAAAGTCTAATGTCTGAAGTCTGAAGTATTAAAACGAAAGTCTTAAGTTTCAAATAAATAGCTTAAAGTAAAATATCAAAAGTTACAAAATAAAGTCAAAAATCAAAAGGAAAAAGTGCGATGTGGAAAATAAAACATAAACAATCAACAAGAAAAATGACTAAATTTTGATAAAAACAAACTAATAATTGAAATATAACTAGTAAACAGTGAAATACATGGAGCAAAATATCAACCTTAGTAGTAAAATTGGAACAGAAACAACAACAAAAAATTAAATTTTAAAACTCGTATGCAACATGTCGAAAACCGAATATAGAAAATTTGCAAAGAAAAAAAAGTAGATCTAAAAACTAAAAAGTTCTATGAATAATATTAACATAAAACGACTGTAAAAGCAAGAAGTGAAAAAAGTAAAAAGTTACCAATCAGATGTGGAAATCATCCACATACCACGTGGACTGCTTGGGGAGGTGGGGGGTGGAATGTCCACGATCCTTACAAAAAAAGAAGAATTTATATGGGCATTTGTCCACGGGGGAGGGGGGTAATAATCGTTAAAAATCTGTCCACGTGGTATGTGGATGGCCCCTAAGGCAAAAAGAGTCTGAAAAACATTTTTAAAAGAGCTTATTGAGAGTATACAAGCAAAGTGCAATAAATATCAATCTAAGTTCTATGCTTTGTTTAAAGAATAAACTTTTGATTTACAAACAAAATTTTTAGGCCAGCAATGTTTTATGCTGTACCGATCTAGTCATGTTGTTCAAAAAGCAAAAAAAACGTTTCGAAGGATTCAGAATCAAATTCTAAAAATGATTTTATAACGTCCTCCTTGGTTTGGTACACTTTGGAATTATATAGAAGTACTGGGGTTGAAACACTAGAAGCTATGTTCCAAATGTGATAATTAGTTACTGTATAGCCTGCGAATTACCCTGAAGAATGCTATTTTTATACGATAGGTTAATTAAGATTATTCATAAACATTAAATCTATGTGCCAGAGTTGAATTGTTTTTATTCGCTCACCAATTTGAGCTGTTTTTCTTTCTTCATTTATCAATAAAAATGAACAGATATAAAAACTGTATGAGCACAATTGAATTCAAGCAGATAGATAAAAATTATTATCTTGAAAAATAATCATGTCTGTTTAATTTCCAACAGTAATAAATAAAGAGAATAAATTTCGAAGTCGCACATTATGTTGGTTGGTTTTTTTTATGTTGGTTCATGACCCGATCAGAAAGAAAAAACAAAAATGTAACAGAAGTTGTTAGTTTGTTACGGGAAAAAGGCTGTGTTTTCAATTTGGTCCCGTTAGGTGTTAAAATAACAGAAATTATAACAGAAATAATTCTTCTACTACTTCTACATATCAAAATTTGTAACTATTTCTAACAAAATAACATAGTATATAGAACAACATAATAACAAACATTGTTAGAAACAACAGGTTTTGATAAAAACTAAAGATCAGTTAGACTTGTTTCAGAACTACTTCATTTCACGTTTTGTTATTATAACTCATTCAGATTCGATTTTGTTATGAACATTATATGGAAAAATACAAAATTGTATCAAAATATGTTATTTGTATCTCACGTTGATAGAATTTTGTAATTTTTTAGTTATGCTCTTCTGATCGGGGAAACTTGACAACTATATGCTGACACTGACATTGTAATTGTTTTGTTGGAAATAAAATGTTTTCACTTGAATTTATTTTAACATTTCCCCACTAAGTTTTTTGCAATAACTTGATGTTGACTGTATTTTCGTTTATTTTTTCTCAGGATAATTTTTTTTCTAGTGGAATTAGGAAATTTTTAGTAAAAGTAACACAGCGATTCTATGATTGCTATGTTTTTATCCTCTCTATGTGTGTATAATTTAGAATGGTTTTCGTTAGAATGAACGCCATAAATATGATGGTGCCTTGACCAGAGCTTTTGAAAAACAAAAAAAGTAGGAGGGTGGTATCCAAACACGACCGCAAAGTTGACGTAGGACCACATGTGCTAAAAACGAGCGATTATGTTTAATCATATTTTTGCAATTGTTTGTGTTTTACCAGTTTAATGCTCCAACAAAAAGGTATTTTGATTCAAAGTACTAAAAACCGTACTATGTCTCTAATCACTCGGGTAATCAGATCAAGTATCTAGGTCGTCATAGGAAACATGCGAACCTGTCCTCGTTGAGTTCCGGTTACTCCCAATTATTGAGCTTAAATTCATCAAGCGAGACCTCTAAAGACTCGGAACTAAAACTAGTTGAATACTGACCATATCTTCTGCTAAGGTCTCCATTGGCCACTTAAAAAGTAAAAAAAAGTCATGAAAAGAGATCCGTTCATTTTTGACATGGTTCGATTTTGGCAACAGAAACATTTTTGGTAGGGGTGGGCGAAACGGCTCTTTTGCAAGAGCGGCTCTGAACCGCTTACTCGCGGTTCTGAGCTGACTCATATAAACGGCTCATGGTTCACAATGATTCACGAGCGTTGGCAGTTCGTGTTGTCTCGGTAAACTTCGGGTTCGCGCGAACCTAACAGTTTTGGTGCGCTCAAAGAACCGTGGTTCTTTTTCGTGAGCCGTTCGTTCTTTCGCTCTTTTTTAAGAACCGGTTCATATGAACGGCTCGTGAGCCGTTCGCCCATCCCTAATTTTTGGCGTGTGGGGAAAATCGAACGGGAGTCTGTATTTTGATTATTAATTTGCAGCACTCTATTTTAGGATAGAAAGTATTCTCTTTATTGATGAATACCTTTTATCCTAATACAGTCGATTTTCTTCAATACACGAAAAAGCAACCTTTTATACAGATTTTAATTAAGTACGATTTAGTAGAAAGTAAACTGTCTTCTACATTCACTTGTCTTGTGAAAGATGGCTCACTCACCGATTCCAAAGTAGCATCTTGTTAGCTTTACCTGTCTATACTCACAACTGCCAAGCAAAGATGTCACACGAAATATTTTCCAGCATTTACAAGTTCGCGGGAAAAGTAACGATAAAAAATAACTGTTTCTTGTCGAAAATGTGTATTACAGAAATTCTGTAACTGACATAGAACTTTTTGAGTATAGTAACATTTATTCCAGGTCAATTTGAATATTTTATCAGTAAGCAGAACCAGAGAATAGTTTCTTCAATTTCAAGATATCGAACAAGTGCGAAAATTCTGTTATCTTGAAAAATAAACTAGTGATGAATCACATTAGCCTCAGCAATTTATGTTTGCATAGTGTTGTCCAATTACAAGTAAGGTTATGGAAGAAATATTTACTTGTAGATGCTGATGCAAAAATAAATTGATTTGAAAAATACAAATATAATTATGGAAACCCTAATATCAATATGAAATAAATTTGTTTTTTTTTTGTATGCCGCAGCCGCGGGACGCAACTAGGATTATCATATTGAATTAAATTCGTTTAGCTTAAAAAATATAATCATCAGTACAGCTCGTTAAACTGCCTACTGTACGAAGTATTTTGGTTTTCTATTGTCTTTTTAATACCCTATATTCAGTTATTTAAACAAATCTGAGAAAAACAGAGTGCAGAGTTCAAAAACAAACAACGAATTTTATCGGTACAATGCACCAAATTTATATACCCTGCTATCTGCCTCTACCGACACATACAGATCTTTGTTGTCCCCGGTGGAACAGCGTAATGTGCGGCACTTTCTGATATTTTCTTCTGTACGAAACAAAAAGAGAAAAAGACAATTCATACGCAATTCGATTTTCTTTCAGATCGCAACACGATAGGGGGAATAGGGGCATAATGAGCACCCTAACTTGGTTGCTGATTTAAGCATGGAAAACGACAAAAAATTTAAGCTGTCTTCAGTGCAAAACTTGAATTAACTATCTATAATTAAAGGTACACTATTCACAAATTAAAAAGTTTATCGTATAATGGTGAATAACACAAATTAAATTCATGCATCAAAAACAAGCAATCAGTCGCTGTGTGGGGCACAAAGAGCACCCACGGGGTATAATGAGCAATCTTATAGAACATATCTTGAAACTGTGTAGAAGTACAACTAATGAAACAACGATATCTGAATTAGATTACCACTGGTGGGGTCCAACTCAGATCGAAGGGAAACCGAACTGTTCGCTTTGACGGTCGACCAAGGAAAGAGCTTCTCTCAACACGAAATGTCCTTTTATAGCGTCACTCAGTGTGGGGAACTTGGGAGATTGGGGGAAGAACCAATCACGTGGAAGCATCTCTGCTTTCTTTCTTGCGTTGGGTAACGAATGCGATGCCAATTGGCTGGCATTGCTAGCCAATGACTGAATACGTGAAATCATTTCGTCTATGTTTTTGAAGTCTGCGTTAGGGAAATATACCAATCGTATGAAAAATGTATGTGGATATTCGACCTTCAACTTTCCCGCAATTTTCACGGAGTAATAAAAAAAATGGTAAAATGGTAATGGTATCATATTATACAAATCTTGTATGTTTTAGCTTTCCAACGGTATATTAACTATTGAAATCGGAACAGTTGTTTGAGCGCTATTAGCATTAAAAATCTTCCATTCCGCCAACCAAAAACGTTACATGTTCAATCCAGTTTTCCCAGAAGGTACCTTAGTATAGTGAAGAAAGACGTAGTCCCACGTCAAAACTTAAACATTCTTTTAGATGGCAAAATTAGCCTAGTATAAACTACAGTAAAACAGTCGTTGTATGAAGCACTATTCCTGCAATCGAGTATTTCATCACATTTGTGACAGTAAAAAGTATGACTCAAGCAATCGTCGGAACGTTCAACAACATGGTAATTTCAATTGCTGCAGCTGTACTTGGAAAATCACAGTTGCGGCGGTAAAGCTTAGCTAATGAAGCTAGCTTAGAAACTCTCACATAATTTATTTCTACAGCATCTCGTAAAGTATATTTAGCAACCTAGTTTCGCTGCGCGTTCGAAGCCGGAAACATTGGCAGATTTTTACTGCACGCTCGTTACAGTCCCTCTGAAGAGCTCTGCAGCAGTAAAGATATCACTTTTATTCAACCACGTTAATGGGCCACACTTGGCCAGGTGAGCCCATACTGTACTATACTAGTCGGTGCCGATTCCATCAATTATGCTTTCACAGTGCTAACTGGTTCCATAATTGCATTTAAATTATCAATTTCGAAGCGCAGAGCGATTACGTTGCCACAGCGAACCCTTCACACAGTGATTGGGTCCCGGGGTTTGAACTCCCGCTCGAGAGATACTCATCACTTCATTGTCAGCTAGCTTAGGAAATCAATGAAAGGGGAGGGGTCCTCCCGGCTTTTGACGGGGAAACTTTCCACAGCGATTCCAGTAATTAATCATCCTCTCTCATGTGATGTGCTGTGGTGTATATATACACACTATCTTTTCAACTACTCAGCCATCGGTGGAGTCAATGTCTGATGCCAATCGTTGGGGAAATTACTATACGGTTATCTAATTCGCCCCAAATGATCGAACAGATGTAAGGCCCTGTACAACAACTGAACGTGCGATTCCAATTTGTGGATCGCAGTCTAAACGGTCGGTTGTTGGCTAAGGCAATTGAGGAGCAGGATAAGATGTTACTCAGCCCTCTGGATCTGTGACCCGTGAGGATGAACGAAGCTCAAATCGCTAGAGCTTTCCGCTAGTATTTGTGTATCTTGCACGTCCGCTTCGTGCAACCGTGAACTTGCCTAATGGCGGCAGATAATTTCATTTCCACCGCCAGATAATTACAGGGTTGAATAAAAGCATTTCCGAGTTTTTGGGTGAAAAAAAAAATCAAACCTGGCGGTACACTGACACTGGAGGAAAAAAATATGTCGAAGCTCTTGCACGTGCGATTTTACAACCCTCCATCGTCTCTCTTCAATTTAAGCCGTTAGGTATTCCTCGTTTCATTTTTTTCCGAAACGGAGCAATTACATGCGAACACTGTGCAACAAGCCTCTTCAAGTGACTTCCAGTTCGAACGATTGAGCCGTCCGACTTAAGACTCTCGGCGCTGGATGGGTAACTCCAGCCGCACTTGAGTATCGCAAAAAAAGTAAAACAACATCAACGGGCATCGATTTCCGCTGCTGAGTTTTTTTCCCGTTCAATTTGCAACCATAAGC